>NC_064850.1:37592295-37840453 GCF_024139225.1 Suncus etruscus | reverse complement strand
GGTCGGTAGTCCGAATCTCAACATCCCATATGGTCTTCTAAGCCTGCCAGGAGCATAGAGCCAGGAGTAACCTCTGAGCGCTGCAGGTTGTGAGCCACCCCCCCCCCAAAAAAAAGAGATTGCTTTGTTTGAAGATCAAAGAAGAACCTTTGTGAATATCTGAGATCTGGAAAATAAGAAGAGAGAAGGGAAAAAGAGGGGAGAAAGAGTGACAGAGAGAGAGAGAGAGAGAGAGAGAGAGAGAGAGAGAGAGAGAGGGAGAGAGAGAAAGAGAGAGAGTTCACCAGTTTCTAGTTATCCAGTCCCTAATAAAGATCACTGCACACTGCCAGTCACTGTGCTCTAGAACTAGAATGGAAGTGATGAAAGCTAAAGACTCTGCCTCTAGATCTGAAAGGGAGTGTGCAGGTAAGGCTGCAAACAGAAATGCAATGACTGGGCCTCAGACAAAACTAAACACTAAATACTAAGAGGAAAAGAGAGAAGCCAAAATTACTCCAAGGGCAATTTGAAAATATGGTAAAGCTTATTGACAAATGAAGGCAAATTTTAATGCAGATTCAGGATGACAGGGTCTTAGAAACTAGAGGGCCACTCTGAAAGAGACATTTGGGTGGAGAACTCCAGCAAACAGACTTCTCCCAGTTAAACACACACAACAACACCCCACAGATTTGGGAATTATGTCATGGGACAATTATTAAAATTTTAGAGTTGTTAGTGACCTAGAAAGTCTCAAGTTGGGCCCGGAGAGATAGCATAGCAGCATTTGCCTTGCAAGCAGCCAATCCAGGACCAAAGGTGGTTGGTTCAAATCCTGGTATCCCATATGGTCCTCTGTGCCTGCCAGGAGCTATTTCTGAGCAGACAGCCAGGAGTAATCCCTGAGAACCACCGGGTGTGGCCCCCCCAAAAAAGTAAGTCTCAAGTAGTACTAAGGGTTTTCTGTCTGTTCATTTGACTGATGAATATTACTGTAAATGAAGCAAAATCAGAAATAATAAATTAAAACATCAAATCAATTGCAGATATTAATAGCTCATCAGGCATCCAAAATCAATCTGTAAAATCTGGGTGAAATGAGGATCAATGTTTTCTATGATTCTAAAGACAAGATATGTTGCTGTTATGAGGCCTTTGGAAATGTAATTTTACCTCCTTACAATGTGATAATTGATGAGAAGGTCAATAGAGTCAAAATAAATTAGTGGGAATTTTCCCAAGCCAACCAGCTAGTTATTGTTGGGATAAGGAGATTACTTCCACAAAGCAAAAATCCAACCAAAACTACACAATGACTGGTTCTGTAAGGTCTCCATAGGTTCTGGGATAACTACCTACTGAAATTAATTTCATACATATACTTTTTTCTCTTATTTTCTTTTTGTTTTATTTTGGGGCCACACCCAGCAGTGCTCAAAATTTTCTACTGGCTCTACACTTAGGGAATTACTCCTGGCCAGCTCAATGGACCATATGGGATACCAAAGATCAAACCCATAGCTGCTATGTACTGTATTATGGCTCCAGCATCATACTTTTTTTAATTAAAAACATTGTTATCTATAAAGTCCTTCATAGTTGAATTTCAGATATATAGTGAATCAGGGTGATTCTTACCACCACCTCCCACCACCAATGATCCTAGAGTGCACCCTATACCACTACCTTCTGCCCCTAAGGCCTGCCAGTATAACAGGCTCATTTAAGTTTAAATTGTTAAAGTTTAGGTCTCTTGATTCTTTTGTCACAAGTAGTTGACTTTGGCTAGGATATTTAGTTTTGTCCTTCCTTTTCTCTACCAATGCACCTGAGATCTCTTCTTTTTTAATTTTTTTACTTTTTATTTAAATACTGTGGTTATAAAAATCTTAATGATTTGAGTTTCAGTCTTAAAGTGTACACCACCCTTCACCCATGAGTTTCCCTACATTAGTATTCCCCAGTTTCTCTCCCATCCTCCTTCTTTCCTGCCTTATTCCTCTTCTCCCTCTTTGTCCCTCTCTCTCTTTGTCCCTCTCTCTTTCTCTCTCTCTTCCTCTCTGTTTCTATGTCTCTCTGTCTCTCGCTCTCCTTTTTTCCTTAGATACTGTAATTTGCCCTATTTTTAATAAAGAGATTTCATGCATATCACTTTATCTCTGTTCAATACCCTAATGATTTTGTCAGTTCCAACTATTATTTTCATATTGGTCCCTTCTCTACCCTAACTGCACTGGAAATTATTTGTGCCAAGCTTCCTAGCATGGACTGATCCTCCTGGCCCTCATCTCCACTGTCTCTGAATATTATTACCATACTATCTTTTTTTCCCTATATCCACAAATGAGTGAAATCATACTATGTCTATACCTCTCCCTTTGATTCATTTCACTCAACAAATTACTCTCCATACCCATTCATGTTCTTACTTCTTTAAGAGAAAGAAACTAAGCCAATTTTCTCCTAGATATCCCAGTGAGCAAAAAAAAAAAAAAAAAAAAAACAAAAACAAAACAAAAAAAAAACCTATATTAGGGCCAAAGAAATAGTTCAGGAAGGCTGGAGCGATAGTATAGCAGGTAGGGTGTTTGCCTTGTATGCAGCCAATCTGGGTTCGATTCCCGGCATCTCATATAGTTCCCCGAGCCTGCCAGGAATGATTTCTGAGCCCAGAGACAGTAGTAACCCCGAGCACTGGTAGGTGCACCACCACCACCACCACCACCACCACCCCCAAAAAAAAAAAAAACACACAAAAAAAGAAATAGTACAGGAGTTAAGGCACTTAACTTGTATACAACCAACCCTAGTTTGATTCCCCAGTATCACATATGGTCCCCTGGCATACTGTCAGGAATGATTTTTAAATACAGAGCCAGGAGAATGCTCTGAGGACCACCAGATGTGTTCTAGCCCTCTCCAAAAGAACTATTTTAAACATCCTTATCATGTATTTTAGCAATATATAAATTACCAGTCCTCTACTTAACTTAAAAATAAGTTACTAATTACATCACAAATAATTAAAAAGAAAATGTTTATCTATAAATAAATAATGAACAGATGTACTCATTTATATGAGTATAATATAATTCTAACTATATGTTATTAATGTGAGAATCATAAAAAAAACTAAGCAATGGACTTTGGGGGGGGGGTCACACCCAGCAGCACTCAGGGGTTACTCCTGGCTCTATGCTCAGAAATCGCCTCTGGCAAGCACGGGGGGACCATATGGGATGCCAGGATTCGAACCACCATCCTTCTGCATGAAAGGCAAACACGTTACCTCCATGCTATCTCTCCGTCTCCAAGCAATGGACTTTTAAAAACACAATATGGGGGCCGGAGCAATAGCACAGTGGTAGGGCGTTTGTCTTGCACACTCCTGACCCAAGATGGACGTGGGTTCAATCTCTGGTGTCCCATATAATTTCCCGAGCCTGCCAGGAGCAATTTCTGAGCACAGTGCCAGATGTAACTCCTGAGCATCACTGGGTGTGGCCCAAAAATCAAAAATAAAATAAAATAAAATCACAGTATGTAATGATTTTACCTCAAAACAATGATTTGGTAAAATAACCAGTCTTTCTTCTATATTTACTCACATACTGTTCATCTGTACAAAACAAAATAATTTAGAGCAGCATGCATGTTTAAACATTTTTTAAAAATTCAAGACAAAATCCATATTGGGTTAAGGCACTGACCTTGGATTAGGTCAATGCCGGTTCAATTTCAGCACCACATATGGTCCCCTGTGCACTCTAGGTATGAACCAAACATCCTCTCAAATAATAAATTCATGCAACAAACAAAAAATAAAGAAAATAAAGTTTTAAAATAATGAGTTGTTTTAGGTATATTTTAAAAAATACTAGTCAAAAACAGCAAGCTTCGTCACAAAATGGGAAGAAATAAACAGATACTTCCCCCAATGAAGACATATAAAGACAATGAAGTGCACAAGAGGTATATAAAAAAGTATTGTCATCAGGGAAATGCAACTCAAAATGACAATGAGATATCATGTCACACCAGTAAAAATGGCATCCAAAAAATGGAGAAAAAAAACTAAACCAGTCTTGGCAGGTATGACGTGAAAAAAAAAAAAAACCCTCACTTACTTTTGGTGGGAATATTATCTAACTTTGCCTCTATGAAAAACAATATGATGACTTCTTTAAAAACTAAGAATAAACCCAGCAATCCACTTCTTGGCATCGATCCCAAGAATACAAAAAAAAAAAATTAAAAATAATGTACTCACTCAAACGATTGTTTACTGTGCTAAATTCAATAGCCAAAATATGGGACAACCCAAATTTTTGATAATGGAGGACCTGAGCAGTGCAGAATTCTTAGGACCTAGCAGGACCTAGCAGAATTTTTAGGCACTGGCATGGAACCACCAGTCTGGTTGGCCAAGCATCAATAGGAGGGATCCCTGTGCCTCCTCAGTATCCACCTCCCTCCCATACCAAAAATAATAGCAATAATAATTCTTCAATTTTTAAATAAACATGAGTAAGGTGAAAATTATTGGTCAAAGCAAGAAAAGGGGACAGAAGATAGTACAGTATGTTGGACACTTATCTTGCATGCTGCCTCAGAACCCAGCTTGATCCCCCTCACTGCATACAGCCCCACAGTACATCCAGGAGTGACCCCTCAGTAGAGCAAGAAATCAGGTAACACTGACTGAATACCACTGGGTGTGGTCAAAAAATAATGATGAAAAATAATAGTAAGCATTAGAAGGAACAAAATTATGAAGTGGAGCAAAGAAAGACTCTTCAATAAGTGGTGTTGAGAAAATTGATTAGCTATGTGCAAATAAATGAACTCAGACCTCTTTCTTTTGTGCCATGCACAAAAGTCAGATCAAAATGAACTAAAGACCTTGATAACAGACTTGAAACCAGAAGGTACATAAAGAAAAACAGAGGCAGAACTCTCCATGACATTGAAGCTAAAGGCATCTTCAAGGATAAACCACTGTCCAAGCAAATGGAAGCAAAGATAAACAAATGGGACTACATTAAACTGATAAGTTTCTGCACCTCAAAGAAAATGATGATCAGGATTCAAAGACTGCCCACAGAATGGGAGAAAGTATTTATCCCAACATCCATCAGAGAAGGAGTTAAGATCCAAGATATATAGGGCTTATATATATTATCTGGTAGCACTTAGCCAGAAAAAATTCCAACTCCATCGAAAGTAAATAAATAAATATAGGAAGAGCCAAGCAGAAACGTCCTCAAAGAAGAAATACAGATGGCCAAAAGGCACATGAAAAAATATTCCACATCATAATCATGAGGGAAAGAGTAATTAAAACAACAATGAGATATCATCTCACACCACAGAGATTGACATACATTAAAGAGAGTAAAAACAACCAGTGTTGGCACAGATGCAGGAAGGGACTGCTGTGGGAATGTTAATGGTCCAATCTTGTTGGAAAACAAAATGGACAAATCAAAAACAAAACTAGAGAGGCTGGAGAGAGAGCATGGAGGTAAGGCATTTGCCTTTCATGCAGAAGGACAGTGGTTCAAATCCCGGCATCCCATATGGTCCCCTGAGCCTGCCAGGGCCGATTTCTGAGCATAGAGCCAGGAGTAATCCCTAAGTGCTGCTGGGTGTGACCCCCACCCCAAAAAAAAAAACCAAAAACAAAACTAGAAATTGAGCTTCCATATGACCCTCTAATACCACTCCTGGAAATAAATCCTAGGAGCACCAAAACACAAAGCAGGAAGGGCATCTGCACTCCTATGTTCATCATAGACTACTCACAATAGCCATAATCAGGAAACAACCCAAATGTCTGAGAACAGATGAGTAGGATAAAAAATATATATATGGTACATCTACACAATGGAATACTACACAGCCATGAGAAAAATAAATTCGTGAAATTTGCTTATACATGGATAGACATGGAAAGTATTGAGCATGAATGAAATGAGTCAGAGGGAGAAGGACAGACATAGAATGATTGCACTCATTTGTGGGATTTTAAAAAAAAAAACATAACATGAGAATAAAACCCAAAGGTGATAGAAATGAGATAAAGGGGGATTGGTTCCATGGTAAGAAGCTTACCACAAAGGTGGGTGCAGTTAGAGTAGAGAAAGACCACTATAACAATGATAGTTGGAAATGATTACTCTGGACAAGAACTGGATCCTAAATGTAGATAAAGTGATATGCATGATACCATTTCAGTAACAGTATTACAAACCACAGTGCCTTAAGAGAAAAAAAAAATAAGAGGCAAGAGATAGAAATATCTGCTCTAGAGGTAAATTGGTTGGGGAGAAGTGAGAGAGAAACTGAGGACAGTGGTGGCAGGAAATGAACACTAATAAATAGATGAATGAATGGAACACTGTAAAGGTGTCAGATATTCAATTATGAATAACTTTGTATCTCACAGTGTTTCAATAAAAAGAAAATAAGTGGCTAAAAAAAAACTGTGGTACATCTACACAATAGATGTATGCAGCTGTTAGGAAAAACGAACTCATGAAATCTGCCTATACATGAATAGACATGGAGACTATTATGCTGAGTGAAATGTGAGTTAGACATAGAATAGTCAGAATATAAGGGGGGAAAAAACAGGATGATAATAATATCCAGAGACAATAGAGATGAGGGATGGGAGGACTAGCCCATGATATGAAGCTTAACACAAGAGTGGTAAGTGGGGCCGGGCGGTGGCGCTGGAGGTAAAGGTGCCTGCCTTGCCTGCGCTAGCCTAGGACGGACCGCGGTTCGATCCCCCGGCGTCCCATATGGTCCCCCAAGAAGCCAGGAGCAACTTCTGAGCGCATAGCCAGGAGTAACCCCTGAGCGTCACAGGGTGTGGCCCAAAAACCAAAAAAAAAAAAAAAACAAGAGTGGTAAGTGCAGTTAAAGCACTAACTATACTGGACAACTACCATGGCAATGATGGTGAGAGGGAGAGAGGAAGAATGCCTGGCCCAGACACAGGCAGGGAATGAGGATGGGAAAGAAAAATGGGGCACATTAGTGGCAGAAAAATTGCTCTGGTGAAAAGCAGTGTACGTTCTATGATTCAAACCCAGCTACAAATATTTCTGTAACCATGGAATTCTTCTTAAATAAATTATTTTTAATTACTTTTTTTGGTTTTGGGGACACACCAGCAGTGCTCAGGGGTTACTCCTAGCTCTATGCTCAGAAATCACTCCTGGCAGGCTCACGGGACCATATGGGAAGCCGGGATTCGAACCACCGACCTTTTGCATGCAAGGCAAACGTTTGCCTTTCCTCCATGCTATCTCTGGTCCCAATAAATTATTTTTAAAAAAAGAAAAAATAATAAGTTTTTTATACTTTTTTAAATAAATAAATCAATAGAAGGTAAAACACTTCTATCCTCTTTTAAAAGTTTATGCAAATAAATAGCAAGGAACTAGGTAAGAGAAGGGAAGGGAAGTAAGAGAAGGAAAGAGAAGGGGAAACAGAAATTAACATATTCAGCAATATGGGAGCTAGGAGAAGCCTAGGATTCACATAGTTTCCATAGTTAGAAAAGGTCTTCTGAAGAATATATATTGTAAGACGCTGGGGTGGGGGATATAATCAAAGGGTATGAGGAAGCAACAGTGTGAGGAACATGATGTGACTGAAAATAGAAAGAGAACAACATGATTGTTTCAAAGCTCTCTTTGAAAGCACTAAGAGGAAACAACACAGGTGGCCGCCAGATCCACATAATGGAAAACTGTTGATCAATCAAAGGCAATAAAGGATTGATACAGGTTACAGCATGGATGACCCTGGATAATATTATGCAAGAAAGTATATACAGAAGGTCACACATTGTTTGACTTCCTTTACATTCACGATTTCCAGAATAGGCCAGACCCAAAGACAGAAAGTTAGAAACTAGCAATTCTCAAAGGCTGAAAGTTATTAAAATTTGGGGCAGGGGCCAGAAGTGGGGGTTGGGAAAAGGTGGGAAGGTTTTGAAGAAGTGAGGGTAACTGCTAATAGGCAGAGGGCTTCTATGTGGGTTGAAGAAAGTCATCTCTAAAACTGTTGGTAGCACAACTCTGTGAATACGATAAACCACTGATCTATATTTGAAATAGGTTGAACTGTATGGTAGGAAAACAATCTCTCCATCGAGGTGAGGGGGAGAATCAGTGAAACATCATTACTGCATTGCTAAAATTGACTCACTCATGTCAAGCTTGCGGTACCAGGGTTTGTCTAGAAGGCAATCCAACATGCAGGAGTAAAGATTCACTTAACTAAAGCACAGAATACAGATTTCTAACTCTTCCTGAACAACATTACTCACATGTTTTAAGTACACTCCTAAAATACATGCCAAAATCACAAGGAAGAGAGAACAGGAAAAAGATGTTGTGATAAGATTTTTGACTAAGACACAAGCTGTGACTATTAAGAAAGCTGTTTTGCTTCAGTGCTAAATGCCACAGATGGGTATATTGGAATCACAGTTATGCAAAACTACCGATTCATATGTGACAAGTCTTCAAAACCAGCATGTTCTGTAGTTAATTGTGAAAAGAACTTTAATAATTAATGTACCGTGTTCTGGGGGAAAATAGTGATCAGTGTTATTTCTTTTTTGATTAGGTGACTATACTCTGTCTACAATGCTTTTTTTAGCTATCCGATTCAATTTGCATCCTATATCATAATTTTCATTTTAAAATTGAGTATTTCCTATTGACAATCCATCGATTCTGAATTCTCACTTAATATTTCATATATGTTTATATACAAAATACGATATTTGAAGAAACAAATATGGCGTACAAAAGAAGAAAAGCTGGACAATACTAAAGAAAAATATGATTTGCTCAAAAACAAGCATGGAAATTAGGGAAAAGAAATAGAAAAACAGGTTTCGATCACATTAGGCAATGCAAAGGGAAGGAAATAAACCATTTTAAATAAAAGGTTCGATGAATGAGAGCAGGTGATGCTCAAGTTTGGAAAACAAGGGGCAGACAAACTCCCAGCACCAGGAAAGAAAGACCCTTTCAGACTATTTACAGCTGAAATCCCACTTTCCCCCCAGGAGATGGCGATCTAGCAGGAACACAAAAGAAGAGGCTCTGTTGGAGAATAAATATCTTTACAACCAAACTAGTGTTCCCTTTCTGAGTCACCTTGTAAGCCTCCTTCAAGCTAGACAAGCCACAAGAGACTAAATGAAACATCAGATCTCTCTGAAAACTCTCTTGTCATAAGACGGAGAGGCTCCATCCATCTGCCTCTGTCTGGGCTTTGTAAATTCTAGAACTTGATGAAACTCCAGTTCTTGATGTCCCCAAAATTAAAGGTGACCTGGTTTACAATAAAAGCCACATAGAAAATAAGCCATCTTTAAAGAGAAGCCCTGTCACTGATATCTAGAAGACAGTATCTTCCATCACAAGAAACTAGAGCAAAACTCTCCTATTCCTAATTGCCAGCCAGCATTTCTACTAAAGAAGAAAAATTCAGTAAGATTCTACACAGGAACTTTGATCGTCAGATGTCATACATTAAAAGCAACTTCTCCAAACTTTAATCAATTGTCTGCCTACTTCAAAGAAGGAAAGCTGGGGAAAGATAAGGTGAATGCCTACTTGCAACTAGTGTTCACTTTAGTAAACATGCTGATTATTAAGATCAAAATAAGTCAAATGTAGATTCTTCTCTATGTCAACATCAACAATATTCACTGTTGTTTCATACATAAATATAAATACTTATTTGGCTTTAAGAAATTAAAGTGGGGGCTGGAGAGATAGCACAGCAGTGTTTGCCTTACAAGCAACCAATATAGGACGTAAGGTGGTTGGTTCGAGTCCCAGCATCCCATATGATCCCCCGTGCCTGCCAGGAGCTATTTCTGACCAGGAGTAACCCCTGAGCGCCACCAGGTGTGGCCCAAAAACCAAAAAAAAAAAAAAATTAATTAAAATTATGGTAATTTGCTACCATAGCTAATCAGAAGAGGAGAAAAAACCATTTCGACCTGAGAACTAAGATCTTAAAAGCATTTTCAGTGATAAAAATATTGAAAGAAACAATCTCAATTATAAGCATGTTAAGCTAAGAACAGATACCCAAGACACCACTAACAGGTTAAAAATAATTAAGAAAGTGAAAGGTATGGCAATGGGACTCTTTTTAACACACTCATTATGAATAACCTGGGACTAGAAACATGATCTAAACAGGAAGAATGAGAAACATGCCAGCACCTGAAACTGGCAGAGTCGATAGAGCTAAAGGAATCAGAGATGACAAATATCCCAGGAGAGAAATAAGACCTGCTTTGCAATATCTGATTCTAAGAGACAGAAAATAAAACAAACTTGCAAAAAGACACAGAGAGAAATGTACAAATTAAAGAAAATTGCATACAGAAAATGTCTTGTGAATACTTTTTGATCACTAATGTTACCCTAGTTAGCTTTTAGGAAGCTAAATCCATAAAACAAACTGTTTAATAATGGAAAGAAATTCTAATTCTGGGGCCACACCTGGTGGTGCTCAGAGCCTACTATTCCTATCTCTGTGCTCAGGGATCATTCCTGATAGGCTTGGGAGGGGCCATATGTGGTACCAGGGATTGAACCTGGGTCAGCTCCATGGAAGGCAAGGCCTTACTCCCTGTACTATCTCTCTGACCCAATTGAGAAAAAAAAAATTTTTTTTTTGGTTTTGGGGCCACACCTGGTAGCGCTCAGGGGTTGCTCCTGGCAGGCTTGGTGGACCATATGGGATGCTGAGGATCAAACCTGTCCATAGAGATCAGCCCCGCGCAAGGCAAATGATCTACTGCTGCGCTATCTCTCCAATCCCCCAACTGAGCGAAATCTTATAAATATTTATAATATCCATTTGCCTTAAGTAATAAAAGAAAATGCGTTCAAATTTCAAAGTTCACAGAGAAAAATTAATGAAAATAGGCTATCCTGAGCAACAAAGGAACTATTTATTTGTGCATTTTTCTTATAGAGTAAAAAAAAAGGGCACATTCTGAAGTCTTAGCTGAACTTGGTGAATCTAAAGTGAAAATAATCAAGCTGGAAAGAAAAAAAGTGTGCTTCAACTCAAACCCTTCATTGTTCCACTTCTCTCAAAGCAACGTTTTATAAATTATCCAATGTGTAGATTCATACCTAACATCTTAATTTACAACACAATCAAGGGCTATCGAGCTGTTCGAGTGGCTAAGAGGGCAGATGGGAACTGGGACATTTCAGAAAGCTTTCATCACCCTGCCATGAAAAAGGATTCAGTCATTCACAGAAAGGCTACAGCGAATACCTGAGCAGATAAACAGCCCTTTCAATATCACTGAGGTCTTCATCAACGGTCAATCTTTCTATTTCTTCTGGTGTCTGTCAAAAGGGAAACACAAAGTATGCATCCAGACACGCCACAACGCTTGCTCCCCACCCTTTCTACCCTCCAAGACCCATAAAGGTTTTTGAGGAGCACAGACTAAGGATCCTGAAAGTGTCACCACTTCAAAGCCTGATGAATGAAATGTCAGAAGAGGGAGCACTGCCACGGAGGTCTACAGTGGGGTCCCATGCGGGGGATGGAGTTTGGGAATTTGATGTTTGAGCTGTATCTAAAGTCTGGGGGACCCGATTGTGGCTTCAGAATTCGATTTTCTCTGCACATATTTTGGGGGGGAAAATCTGCACATTAAAAAAAAAAAAGAGCCACTTATCCTCTAAAGTGGAAACTCCAGCATTTCCCTCCTACCCACCCACACCCCTCAAAAAAATGCTAACGGAATTGGGGAGAGTTTGCAGCCCAATGGGGGCTTGAAAAAAAACCAAGTGAGGAGTTGGGGGGGGGGGGAGTTTGGGAAGGGAAATAAATAAACTGAGGCTAGAAGGAAATTGAGGCTGAGAAGAGATCCCGGGCTGAAGGGAGCCCGGGAGTGAATCTCCAAGTGCAGGGCTGGGATGAGGAGAGGGGTGCAGGGGTGCCTGGCGGGCTCCGCAGCTGCTCCATTTCGGATCAGTGAGGGTTGGAGCCCGAGGGAGGCGGGGAGCGAGATGACTCTGCGGGGTGCAGGAGCGGATGGGGGCGGCGGGATCGCTGCGTCCCTGCTTGGGGGTGCGGGGTGCAAGGGTCCCAGCCAGGGTAGTTAGTGGGGACTCGGAATGGGGACAGCTGTCGGGGATCGGGGGAGACGCTCCAGGAACTGAGCGCTAGTTGTGGGGTGCTGCTTGGGGTGGTGGAGGGGTCTGGGAGGCCGACGCTGATCGAGGGGTGCCGGGGCCCCGAGTTTACTCCGAAGCGGGCCTAGGCAGGAGGTTGGGGGGAACGGATGCGGGGTGTCCCATGCGCCCGGGGATGAAGGTAACTTGGGCTTGTAAAGACTAAGGAGGCTGAATAGGGGGTTCCCGACCCTGGCCAGCCCAGGAAGACGGACAAGCACCCCGAAACGCGGCTGGGATCGCGGTTCCCAAGTAAGGGGACGGATGACAGCGCCTGCTCGGGCCCCGGGACCTAGGATGCGGGTCCGACGGGGCGGGCTGGGAAAGAACCGGGGCTGACAGACAGCCTGGGGTGTCTGGGGTGTCCAGCGGGAGAGAGAGGATCGGGGAAAGAGCACGCGGCCACCGCAGCCCCCCGACTCCTGGGAGGTCCTGGGCGGGCCCCGGCGGCGCACCTTGAGGCTCCGGCGCACCGGCCTCTCGATGATGGTCAGTTCCTGCAGGTCATCCATGTAGCCGAACATGCTGCTATTATCCATCGCGGCGGCGGGCGGCGGAGGCATGGACCGCCGGGTCCCTCCTTCGCCGCCCGGACCCCCGCAGCGGCCCCGGGGTACGGGACACGCGCAGCAGCAGCGGCCGGGGCCGCCACCCGCCGGACTCGGTCCCGCTGCGAGTCGCCGAGTCGGGAGTGAGCGGAGCGGGTGCCGAGGGGGCGGGGCCGGCGAGTGGAGGGGCGTGTCCAGGGGCGTGGCCAGAGACGTCTAGGCCCCGCCCCTCCTGGGCCCTGCGCGCTCGAGAAAGAGAGGGGGCGTGGCCCAACTGTCGCGCAACGTCGTCGCGGCCGCCTCCCTCTTCTCCACGCCCCACCCCGAGCGCGCTCCCCCTCCCCACGGCTCAGTCATAGCGCATGCGCAGAGTCTCCCACCTGGTGGAGGTGGAGGTGGAGGTGGAGGTGGAGGTGGAGGCGGAGTGGGGTGGGCGGGAGGGAAGGGCTACCGTGTTACCTTTGCTACTTACCTGCAGCTCGGAAAGGAACTCGAGATTTTTTTTTTGCCCAGATATCTCGAGAGGCCGATATTTGGGGGAGTTCTGTAGGCTGCAATGGTGCTCCTGGATTGAACCCCATTTGTTGTTTTGGTTTTTTTTTTCTTATGTGTGTGGCTTTGGAGCCACAACCCGTGATGCTCAAGACTCCCTACTGGCTCTGCATTCAGGAATTATTTTTGGCGGTGTTCAAGGACCCTATGGGACCCTATGGGGTTGGGGGGGATCGAACCCAGAATTGATCCTTGTGCAAGGCAAGAGCTCTCCCTGCTGTGTATATCACCTGGAGTGGGAACTCTTGAAAGATTACTAAGACTTTTCCAAGAGAAGTAAAATAAGGTCATTTTGAATGACCGTGGGTGTGTTTGAGTTGTGGGATATTGTAGAGTAGAGCAAGAAATTGGGGGAGGGGGGTGTCCTAGCTTAGCAAGGTGGTGAAAAGGCCTTAATGGAGAATAGACTGCTCTGGGCAGACAATGAGTTGGTTGGATAGATAGTACTTAACAGCCCACTTGGGTTCCCCTGGCATCCCTTATGGTTCCCTGAGCACAGAGCCAGGAGTAAGTAAGCCCTGAGCACTGCTCTGTGTATGCGTGTGTGTATGTGTGTCCCCCCAAAAAGCATAGGAAGCGATGGAAGGGGGACACTTTTTGGAATTCAATCCAAAAAGAATTCTGTTCATCATACTCTTGAACTCAGAAAAAAAAAAAAAACCAAGCAAACACTCTCTTACTGTATTTCCACACATTCCTTCTCAATCCTGCTCTTTTTCTATTCCCCATTTCCACCTTCAGTCATGTTGAAGATAGGCTCTTTGTGGGGGGGGGTCACACTCGGCAGTACTCGGGTTGCTCCTGGCTCTGCTCAGAAATTGCTCCTGGCGGGCTCTGGAGACTGCCGGGATTTGAACCACCGTCTGCATGCAAGGCAAAACCCCTACCACTGTGCTATCTCTACAGTCCCTAAAGCAGTTCTTCTCAATTATTTTCTGTTATGCCCCCCCAGGAAGAAGAAAACATTTTTCGTGCCCCCCACGCGACTGTAAATAGTATCTTTATTTTTTTTAATAAAAGCTTTAACCTGCAAAACAAAAATATAAAAATAATTTGAACTGATTTTTTAATCAGAGGTGATGGCTGGACTAATGGCTCCAATGAGCACGTTTTGCAATGCATAGCTTTTCGAAGCGGGGTTTGAAGCAGGACACAGCAATTCTCAGCTCCAGAGATATACAGAGACATAAACACGGGGCTTATCTTATTATGACAGTGTTTGCCGAGGTCAAACGCGCCCCCCTATTTGAGAAGCACTGCCCTGAAGACAGGCTCTCATAACTTAGTGCACTCAGCAACTTTGAGCATACCAGACTGGTGTGGTTCCAAGCTCACTGTCTATTTTTTCTGCAGATAATATCTGAAGAGATATATCTGTGGCTCCCTATGCCAAGAGTTCTGAACACTAATTTGTGGTCAAATAGCATTGTATTTGTGCTTCTAACACATTTTACTCAGCAACTCCTTAAGGTGTGAACTGCTGGCAGTTCCTTGTTATCTCAGACAACTCTGGAATGTACTGGATGTGTCCTTAGGGACCATAAGAAACAGAACCGCTGAGTCATGGAGACATATCTTGCCTGCTTTCACAACCACATGGCTCCCCAGAAAGGTTCTGCTAGTTTGCATTCCCACCAAGTAGCCCAGGAAGCTAAGAGTCTAGTTTCTCCAGTTTTTCTACGAACATTCACGATTGCCTGATGTCCAGTCGGTCTGTCTTATTGCTCATTCGTGTAGTAGCACAGCATACTTTTCATTGTATTTCTCTGAGTAGTGAATTATCTTTCCATCTAGTTAATAATCACCATGAATTTAACCTTTCTGAAGCACATCTTTTATAACATTTTGCCTATTTCGTGGTTAGACAAAACAACAAAATCCATTATTGCTCTGAATGAATCAAAGGAGTGTCTCCTATTATATTCCAGATATCAATCTCTTGTCAGTCTTGAATAGTGCAAATGTTTTTCCCAATCTTTTCAAGCATGCTTTAAGCTTGGTCCACACTTTACTAAGGAAATTTTTCATTTTGTAAAGAAAATTTGGATGAAGAAAAATCTTAATTTTGAGGCAACAAGATGTAAAAATGTTGTCGTATGTGGAATATGTTTCTTGGGTCTTGTTTAAGTATCTCTTTCTATCCACAGGGCCAAAAAAAATGACTTCTACCTTTTCTTCTATTTAGCTTCTTTTTTTTGTTTGTTTGTTTTTTTGTTTTTGGTTTTTGGTTTTGGGGTCACACCTGGCAGCGCTCAGGGGTTACTCCTGGCTCCACGCTCAGAAATCAGTCCTGGAAGGCTCAGGGGACCATATGGGATGCTGGAATTCGAACCACCGACCTTCTATATGCAAGGTGTAAACACCTTCCCTCCATGCTATCTCTCCTAGCTTCATATTTTTAACTTTATATTTTAACAGATTACATCAGCTGATCTGGAGTTCACCGCACATATAGTGCAAGTGGAATGTTAAAATTTTCACTAAAGGATGGACCCAGAGTGATAATACAGCAGGTAGAGCATTTGCCTTGCACATGGCTGACCCGGATTTGATTCCTGGCATCCTATCTGGTCCATCAAGCCTGCCAGGAGTGATTCCTGGTGCAGTCAGGAGTAACACCTGAGTGCCACCAGGTATAGACAAAAAAAAATTTTTTTTCACTAAAAAGTGAGCCATTTTTCTCCCAGCAGCACCCAGCTTCCAATCCCATCTTTCTCTGCAGAGGTATAATGGTCTTATCCTTGTATGCCAGTATATTTCCACACACAGAAAGCACAGGAACAACTGAACTGAAAGGTTTTGTTGGCATGAAAACAACATAAGTCAGGAGGAATGGCCATTGGCATAGGCCAAGGACCAAACTTCTGAGATAAGAAATGCGTTGTCTTAGAATGATAAAACAGCCAGTACATACAGTCTTTCAAGGAAAAATACCACATGCAGTCATGAAGGGGGAAGATGTGCTTTAGACTTTGAGGAAGGTGCATACGTCATACATCGTATGTACCAAAAACTTCAAAGAAACATAGCCAAGGTGTATTTTGAAGTGGTAAAGAGGAGAAAGGTGAGTGAAGGTGGAAGAAAGCCCCTAAGAAGATTCAGCATCCTCTAATAAGTGCTCTCAGCTGGGGTTCTGGCCCCACCCTTGCACAAGGGATTATTTCAAGCCTCTGTTTATGTCCAGTCAAGGCCAAAAGAAGTGGCAGGGTAACTTTCTCCAGGGAGAGACTGTCACGTAGCAGAAACTTCAGATTAGTCTGTTTGCTTTTGTAACCTTGGAGTCCTTCTAAGTTGGTGCTAGTTGGGACTGGCTAGGATGAGGGTGTTGCAAAGGGGCTCAGAGTTGCTCAAAGGTTTTAACCTTTGAATCTAACCCCCATCTGTTTCAGGGCTCTCCCTGCTGTTCAGTTGATCTTGACCTATTCCCATATCTGGTGGCTTGGCTTTCATTGCCATGGCTGTGTTTTATGTCCTTAATATCTGAGAGAGGGTTCTTTCATCCCTAATGCTCCTAATACTCTTGTTTTCTAATTTCAATAGTGCCTCTACTGTCTGAATTGAACTTGCTTAGTGCACACTCCACTGCTGAAAGACATGTTTTTGGAGTCCTCCCCAGGGAAAATGAAAAAAGGAGGAAACATGATGAGAGATCAGGGTGCAGAAAGGTACAAGTCACAGGGGCAGTTGTTGGGGGGAGGGTATCAGCCTTATCAGATGCTTGAAAATCCCCCTTTGCTTTGTCTGAGCTTTTGCTTTTTCTTTTTGTTTTTTTATTTGGTTTTTTTGTTTTGTTTTGTTTTGTTTTGTTTTGTTTTGCGGGGCCACATCCTGTGACACTCAGGGGTTACTCCTGGCTATGCACTCAGAAATCATTCCGGGCTTGGGGGATCATATGAGACACCCAGGATCTAACTGAGGTCCATCCTGCCGCATGCAAGGCAAATGCCCTACAACTGTGCTATAGCTCTGGCCCCTGTATGAGCCTTTTCTGAATATTTCCTCTTGCTTTGCATCTGACACTGAACAGCATCTCTCTGTAAGGCTAAGAGTATTAACTCCTTTGTGGATCTTGTAGCCACCTCACCTGAGACTTCATGATGCTGTTGCTGAAAGTTCTTTGAGTACAGTCAGGGGCTTAATTTTAGCTGCCCCAGGGCAGGAGGTTGGCAAAGAGGCTGTGTTGAGTCTGGCAACTTGAGTCTGGAATAGTTGTAGTAACTATCTAGAAGTAATCACCCCAGATTGTCTGTTGGGAAGCCTGAATTCCAGTGCCAGCCTTGCCCGTGACTCCCAGAGCTTTGCCAGAGCTACTTCTAAGGACTTAGAACAATCAGTGACACATAGTGGGTACATTGCTCTTCTAATATTTTGGAGGGGGAGGAATTGGGCCACATCTGACTGTGCTCAGGGCTTTCTCCTGGCAGTGCTCAAGGGACCCATGCAGTGCAGGGTGGTACCATGTGCCAGGCAAGTGCCTTGCCCTCTGTACTATCTTTCAGGCCCCTCTCTTTCTTCCAATTTTTACTGCATGAACTTGAAGATCAGAGGAGTTACAGGACGTTAGGCATGAACATATAACTAAAGGAAAGCAGATTTATTTACTTGGTTTACCTCATTCCACAATAACAGTGGTTATGCACATAAAATTTGGAATCCAGCTTTCTGAGTTTGAATCCTAGCACTGGTACTTCTTGAATGGGCAAGGTTCTTAACTCTCTGCTCTTCACGTACCCCTAAATGATCTTCAGAGTGCCCTTACCACCAAGGGTTATGAGAATTGAATGAGATAATATGAATACAGTACTTAAAGACATTCTTGGCACCTAGTAAGTTCTCAGTGTTTGTATTATTATCAGCAAATCAGTATCCATGTGAACTCAGATTCCGAAGAGAATTGTTGAATTGTAACTAGTGTGTTGATTGATCATAGAGGTAGTAGAGAAAAATGTTCTCCTGCAGAGATCCAGGTCTTAATCCCTGAGCATGTAACAAATTACCTCACTTGGCAAACTTTGAAGATACAGTTGACCTAAAGCTCTCAGAATGGGGAGATTATGAATTTGAGGGGGATGATGAGGATCAAACTGATATCACTATATGGCCTCATTTTAAGGATGTCGGTAATCATTACAGTCCTTAGAAATGAGGGGTCGGGGGACAGTGTTAAAGTGATAGCTGGCTTTAAAGATCAATAATCCATAAAAAGTCCCCAAGAGTGTCCTCATGTATGCACACAGATACCTTCAAATTTTAGTGAGGGGATTGAGAGCCCACACAAATGAGTGCTCAGGGCCTGTTTCTGGATCTGTGCTCATGAGCAACCCCTGCTGGTAGGTATTCCAGGGCCATATTTTGTGCCACAAGATGGAACAGGATCTGTAGGAGGTGGTTTAAGTCCGAATATCTCTTCAACCCTAATACCTTGATTTTTGACCCAGTGAAGCCCATTTGTAACTTTCAGGGCTGTAAAACCATACGTTTACATTGTTTTGAGTCACTAGATTGGTGGTTACTTGTTAAAAATATAGCAATAGATAAATGAACACACTTGTCTGTAAGAGACTAACACAAGTTAGCTTTATACCTCAACTCTACAGAACTCAGATTATATGCAAAAATCAACACCAGGTACATAAAAACTCATATAAAAGGTAAAGCTTTCAAACTTATAGAAGAAAATATAGAATAATTTTGTGATGTCAGAATAGGAAGTTTTTCTTTTTTCCCCTGTGGATTTTTGTTTGTTTGTTTGGGGTCCATAACTTCAGTGCTCAGGGCATACTGTTGACTCCGCTCATAGGGTCACTTCTGGTGGGACTCCTGAGACCATATGGTGTTCCAGGGATCAAACCAAAGTCAACCTTACTTGCCATATTATCTTTCTAGCCTCTAAGGGAGAGGGTTTTTTTTTTTTTAAGAAAGCGAAAACACAAGTAAAATATTGATAAATCAAGCTACTTGTATTCATCAAAACCACCACAGAGAGTGACAAGAAAAACTACAGACTGTGAAAATATTTACAACAGAATAAAGGATTACTGTGAAAAATCAAGAACTCAAAAAATCAGTAAGAAGACAACCAAATAGAAAAAATGGATAAAAATGTAAACTGTGATTTTATAAAAAAGGAATCCACAAAACATCTTTGATAAGAAGTTCACTAAAGGCTGGAAAGATGGTACAAGGGTTAAGTTGAGCTGGTAAACCCAGTTTGATACCTGAATTCACATAAGTTCCCCCAAAGCATCACCTGGTGTGATCCCTGAATACAGACTGAGGAGTTAGACCTGAACATTGTAGCATGCAACCAAAAACAAGAAGTAGTACTAATAATCAGTTCATTAATAATAAGGAAAAGGAAAATACATACATCCAGCCAAGGAAAAAAGTTCCTTAAGTCTGACAACATGGAGAGTTTTAGTGAAGTAGAGTGAAAGAAACTCTTAGAAAGTATTAGTGGAAGCTAATATTGGTGTCACCACTTTGAAAACTACATGGGGAAATTTTTTAGCATTTAACTCATAAATTAGAACATATCTCTTTAAGATATATAGACCCGGGGACACCACTAGGTATAACCCCAAAGTTTACCTCCCCTAATATAAATCAAGTCCTTACATAATCAGAGTGAACACAAAAGTCAGATTCAGTTGCATTCTGCGCCAACCAACCTCCTCCTCTGTGAACCTCCAGGTTCACAAGGGGCAAGGAGGAAGGGAAATGTCTGAGGCATTGTGGGAAAATGAGGAGCTTCTCTGGCCTCTTCCCTCCAGGTACAGCTGTCTCAACCTGAACTCTTATGACCTTGGGACATGAATTCAGTCAAAGGTCAAGGGAGAGGGGGAGGACATAGGGGACAGGCAAAAGCCTTCTGGTCTTTTCTCACATACCTTTACTTCATAAGCCTTTCAGGGAACTACTCACCAGCTCCCTTACCAGAGGTGTTTGAAGAAGTGAAATTCCCACTATGGGGGTACAGAGGGCATCATGATAAAGTGTCAGAGACTGGGTGGCGGAAAGCACAGAAACTCCGTTTCTCTGTTCTGGAGGTCATAGTTCTCTGAGGTCATGGCCTTGTCAGGGCTGGTGATTTCCCAGTCATCACCCGGGTGACTGCTGACTGCTGCTTTTTCCCCCCATAACTCTCTGTGTGTGAGCAGCCTTAGGGACCCTACTTCCAAACAGCAGACCTACTGGGTTAAGGCCCCCAGTGACCTTGATTCAACATAATGACACCTTTGATAATCTCTTTCCAAATACACTCTGAGGCATTAGGGGACTTAGAATCTCCACAAATTAACTTTGGGTCAGGAAGGAGAGTACAAGTCGGCTCATAGTGCCCACTTCACCGACACCTGTGTTCAGGAGTCTAACGCTCCAAAATATTTGACTTAGTCATGCTTTGAGAGTAGTTTTCTTCTTCAAACTTCTCTCCAACGCCATGTTCCTTCATGGGAGGACCCGTGTTATTTAGAAATAATGTCTGCTAAAAGTAAGTATTTAATAAAACCCTGTCCAAGCAATGAGTAATTGTGGCTTCTGCTAACTTGAAAACTCAACAAGTCTGATGAAGAAATGAGGCGCACTGATCTGAATGAGAGTTTGTTTTCCCTCTGAGTCCTAACTGCTCCCCTCGACCCCCACCCCTTTCCTAAAACATTGACTAAGGCTCTCCTTAGAGCAAGTGTTACCTCAGGACATGGAAGCCATAGGCTGTCAGCAGAGGGCCACCATACCTGGAAACTTTCTGAGAAGGCAGGAAATGCCATGTTTTGCCTGCTGTTTCCCTCAGGGTGCTGGGGCCATTTGGTTTCTAGGTTTAATGGGTTTAATAGGTTTAATGGACTCAGGTGGCTCTGTCAGCAAGCAGGTCCTGGGGAAGGCAGAGCCCTGTGAAGAAAGGTGGTGCATCCCAGTGGTGCAGGGCAAAAGGACAAGGATGAGGTGCCTGAGGTCCTGGTTCTCGGGCTGCAGGGAATCAAGAAGGGAATGATTTGGACTGCAGTCAAGACATCCAAGCTGAGAAATAGTGCAGAGTCAGGGGGAAAACACAGGAGGCCAGGAGGGAAACCTCAGGGTAAGGTGGTGGCAATTTCTGAAGAGTTTGATGGAGCCAGTCCGATAGAAGGGGAGGAGAGGGGCTGTAGACTGGCCTCAGTAAACATTTCCTTTGAGGATTCCAGCCTCCTCACCTGCAAGCTCAGACTCGAGGGGTCCACAGAAAGGTCCCCCTACTTCCTAGACAGAGAGCTGCTTCCTTAGCAACAGGACCTGGGTTGCCAATTCCTATCTCTCTTCACCTGTCCTATTACTTTGCACACTTCCTAAAATTCAGAGTGTCCCCCTTCTCTGTGGGGAGTCATTTCTCTGCCAGGGCCTGTGTCCTGAGGCTCCACCAGACTGGTTCTTCCTTCCAGAGGTGAGGAGACTCACTGCTTGCTAGCAGTTTGCACATTTGTCTCCCTGAAAGCAGTGCAGGAGCATAAGGGGGAAGGGGACCTGGCATTTGAAGGAGGGGAGAGGGGTGTCTGCAGTACCGCCTGGGGCGGAGGCAGGGTCTGTGTCTTGTAGCTGCCACAGAGGCAGCAATGGGGGGCTGATTACAGGGCTACATCCCCACCCCTGGATGTGGGTGCTAGAAGCTACTGAATACACACTTGACTGTCAAGGTGGGGGTGCTGGTTACCCAGGCGACTGGGCTAGAAAGTGGGTTGGCCTCACAGGCACAAATGCTGCAAAGAAATATAATAAGCACTGGTTAAGGGGCTCTCTCTCTCTCTCTCTCTCTCTCTCTCTCTCTCTCTCTCTCTCTCTCTTTCTCTCTCTCTCCCCCTCCCTCTCCCCCTCCCTCCCTCCCCACAGTTAAGTGGAACATTGGCATCAGACACAAAGGAAAATTTCAGGGGTTGGGGCCATTCTATTCCATTGGGGCTCTCTAGGGGAACCCAAAGTTCCAGTTCCGCCTCTAAGCCACAGGATGTATGGAGAAGACCTGAATCATCTTCCAAGCAGCCTAGGATCAATCACTTCTCTCTCCAGGGTTCACTCAGATCCAATCACTCCCAACATCCTGCTAGGTTCTCATTTGGACCCCAGGCCAAGCCATTCAGATGAAGCAGTTCAGGAACCAGCATGGTAGCCCTTCCCCCATTCCTTCCCACCCCTGCCATACACACATACACCCAGCTACATTGCATCTGTATTTAGGACCACCAGCCCATGAACTTAAGAACAAAAGCATGAGAACTAGAAAGCCCTGGATTCACCTTCAGCTCTGCTCACTCCTTGGGTGATTTCTTTGGAGCCTATACTGTAGTATCCTCAGCTCTGGTCCCTGATGGGGGCAGTAGGAGGCCAAGCACAAGAGACCAACATGAGCTCTGCTTCTCAGCTTCTAGTTCCCCATCAGTCTGCAGAAGCATTCCTGCCTTCTCCCCTCTAGTAGCAGATAAGATCCTGCAGGGGGAAAGTAGGCATAGAGAAGGACTCACATGTTTGTCTGTTATCACAGATAAGCACCTACCTCTTAGTGACCCCTTCTGCACCTGAGGGCACTGATGTACCTTTTACAAAGGCACCAAAAGATGGGGTAGGAGGTAGAGAAATGTGCTCCAGACCCCAACCCAACCCCATTTTCATGGTAGGATAAGCAGAAGGTTTCTTGGAAGCAGGGCTTACTTAAATTTTATTTCCCAACACTTGGCACCTAACAGGTGGTCCCTGGTATATAGTAGACCCTCAAGAGATGCTGCTGAAGAAGGAAAAAGTGGTATGCATAAGATCCTCTTGATCCTCTGCATCAACCATCTAAGAGAGATGTAAGGAGTTAGGACACAAGGTACTGACTTTCCCACCTTCCCTTTCAGGAAAACTGTAGTCCAGCCTCCTTTCAATGATGTCTATTCATAGTGGTAGCACACAGAAATAGGTGACACCTTCTACAAGGGAAGTTCCAGGTTTTTTAGATACAAACTGCCGGCTCCTGGCCCCCCAGACATTGGAGATAATGTTTTCTCAGGAATAGAGAGATAGTAGAGTGGGTGGGTACTTGCCTTGCACATGGCTGACCCATATTTGATCCGCAACATATGGATTACCAAGTCTACCAGGAGTTGTCTTTAAGAACAGAGCCCTAAGTACTGCCAAATGTGGCCCAAAAACTCCCCCCCCCCCGGAAAAAAAAAGAGGGGCTGGAGTGATAGCACAGCAGTAGTGCATTTGCCTTGCATGTGGCCAACACAGGATGGACCCCAGTTTGATTCCCAGCATCCCATATGGTCCCCTGAGCCTGTCAGGAGCGATTTCTGAGTGCAGAGCCAGGAGTAACCCCTGAGCATCACCAAGTGAAAGAAAGAAAAGGAAAGAGAAGAAAGAAAGAAAGAAAGAAAGAAAGAAAGAAAGAAAGAAAGAAAGAAAGAAAGAAAGAAAGAAAGAAAGAAAGAAAGAAAGAAAGAAAGAAAGAAAGAAAGAAAGAAAGAAAGAAAGAAAGAAAGAAAGAAAGAAAGAAAGAAAGAAAGAAAGAAGAGAGAGAGAAGAGAGAGAGAAAGAGAGAGAAAGAGAGAGAAAGAAAGAAAGAAAGAAAGAAAGAAAGAAAGAAAGAAAGAAAGAAAGAAAGAAAGAAAGAAAGAAAGAAAGAAAGAAAGAAAGAAAGAAAGAAAGAAAGAAAGAAAGAAAGAAAAAGAAAGGAAGGAAAAAAGAAAAAGAAAGAAGAAAAAAGGAAGGAAGGAAGGGAGGGAGAGAGGGAGGGAGGGAGAGAGGGAGGAAGGAAGGGAGGGAGGAAGGAAAAAAGAAAGAAAGAGTGTTTCCTCTAATGTAAAAGGGATATCTGCATTCCTGTGTTCACTGCTGCGCTGTTCACAGTAGCTAGAATCAGGAAACAATACAAGTGACCAAGAAAGGTGAGTGGATAAAGAAACTGTGGTACATCTACACAATGAAATACAACACAGCTGTTAGAAAAAATGAAGTAATGAATTATGCTTATACATGAATAAATATGGAGATCATTATGCTGAATGAAATGAGTCAGAAGGAGAAGGATAGATATAGTGATGACATTCACTTTATAGGATATAAAATAAAGAGAATATGGTAATAATATCCAAAGACAATTGAGAAGAGGGCCAGGAGGATCAGTCCATGGTAGGAGAGGAGTACAGTTAGGGTAGAGAAGACTACTAGGACACCACTAGGACAATGACAGTTGAGAATGATCACTCTGAACCAGAACTGGATGCTGAAAGGAAAGTGATAGACATGATACCTTCAGTAACAGAATTGCAAACCATCGTGCCTAAAGGAAAAAAGAAAGAGAGAAGGGGGGGGGAGTGTCTGCCATAAAGGTGAAGGGGAAGAAAAGTGGTGGAAAATGTGCACTGGTGAAGGAATAATGCTGGATATTTTATGACTGAAACCTCAAATCCTGAAGAACTGTGTAACTGTGTATCTCATCATGGTTCTATTTTAAACAATTCTCTGCCTACCTATTACAAAAAAATAAGAAAGCAAAAAAGGGAAGAAATAGTATTTCCTTAAGACAGTCACTCTTGAGTGGCTATTCATCTATCAAACTTGATCCCCTATGAAAAGGGCTCTTTCCCATACAGAGATGAGCTGCTCGCAGCAATGACTACACCATGCTCCACTGATTGCCAGTCTCCTCCCAGCACTACACAAGAGAAATTTGAGGGAACTCGAAGTCATTAAGGATAATAGCTGATCACCAAAGCATGGTTGATGACATACAGTCCTGCTTTAAATTGGTCAAACATTTTAAAATTTATCTGAAAACCACAGAGATAGCATATAGGGATTAAAAGTGATTGATCCCAGTAGAATCCCCACCACCATATGGTACCACTGAACATAGACACAGGAGTGGCTCCTGATCACTGCATGATAAACCAACCAAAGAAACAAACAATATCTAAGATATGAGCATCTCTGCTGCCTGCCATTGATGGGCAAGTGTGCCAGGTCAAAAGTCTGTGAGTGGTGTTGTTCATAAACTGAGAATTTACTCAATATTATATGCCTACCAGGACCCACTTTCTTGGACCTACAGCCTTCCCAGTGAACCAGGGAGGCCTCATTTACTGTTCTCAGTCCTGATCTTGACAGCTCTCCTGTTACCAAACTGGAATTTCTAACAACTTGATCTTTGATTCTATTGGAAATTATTTTCCCATAAGCTGTGAGAACGAGATCTTGGTGGGATTGTTTTCCTGGTGGATAACTAGCTGATTCAGTACCTTTGGGTTTTGTTTTTAGGTCTAATCAAGGATCCAGCCTACACTCTCGCCCCTAGAAAATATGAGTTGGATTATTGAACCATCTCCCTGGTTCTTCTCAGACTTATCTGGTTGCTTATTTTTCCTCAGTGGAGACCAAGGAAGGCTGGTCTACATGGCTGCACAGGAAGGCAGCCCAGGGCCTTGTAGGAAGAACTTACCTTTGTTGATTTTGGAGTGCAGCTGGTGTCCATAACCAGCTCCATCTTGTCTTGTAATGTGAATTGGAGGGGCAGAGTAGGGCTGGGCCACTCAGATGTTCCTCCCTCAATGGGCCACTGTGGGATCATTCATATCACACATTATTTTTTATTAATCACTTTATTTAAACACTTTAATTACAAGATTGTTTATAATACATTTGGGGTTTTTTTTTTTCAGTTACAAAGTTGTTCATGATTGAGTTTCAGTCATATACTGTACAACACCCCTTACCAGTGCATGTTTCCTGCCTTAATATCCCCAATTCTTCTTCCACCGCCCATGGGATGGACATTTTTCTTCTCTCTCTCTCTCTTTCTCTCTTTCTGTCTCTCTGTCTCCCTTTTTCTTTTCAGATACTGTGGTTTGCAATATTGCTACTGCAGGGGTATCATGCATATCACTATATCTCCTTTCATAACCCAGTTCTTGTCCAGAGTAATTATTCCCAACTCTCATTGCCCTAGTGGTTCCTTCTCTGTCCTAAATCCCTCACTATTTGTAGCAAGCTTGCTACCATTGACCAGTCCTCCTGACATACACATCTATTGCCACTGTATATTATTACTATATTATCTTTTTTTATATATTCCACAAATGAGTGAAATCATTCTATGTTTTTTTCCTTCTGATTCATTTCACTCAGGGTAATACTCTCCATATCCATCATACATTATTAATGTGTCTCTTTTTATCTTGGGTTGAGTTGTTTTCTTTATCAAACAGAATTGAAATCTAGTTTTATTCCTTGTCAAGCACAATAGATATATCCACATCCAGACATATATTATATATATGTATATAATTACTGGATCTAGGAGAGAAGAGAAAAGTCAATGAGAGGCCTGCCATACAAGCTTATTATCTGAGCAGAGAAACAAGAAACAAGTTGTGCACACAGAGCTTTATCTAATGGCCAGGTAAGTGTTTTAAAATCTAAACTGGTTGCAGATTCTTAAATTTTAGTTCTAAAATAAAAGGTGTGCAAAGAACATATAGGTTCCACAATTTACATCATGGTTAAATTCAATCCTGGTTTGACTCTTCCCCCCCACCAAAAAAAAAAGAGAGAGAGACAGGAAGAGGAGGGAGATGGAGAAAGGAGGGAGATGTAGAGAGGAGAAGATGGGGCGGTATTTCTAGTGGAAGATTCTTTCTTCCCCATGACCCAAATGCAAGGGGAAGAAAGACTAGAATACCTAGAAGACAATAGAGTTGTAAAGGCCACTTTGTCAGTAAATCTGCAGTAACATGTCCCCACAAAGGAATGGTGACCCCAAGAAAGGGGCCTCATCACTAAGAACCACTACACTCAGTTGTCCATCTGTCAATGTGTCTCACACTTGTCAGGAAATGGACAAGTGTTTATTGTAGAAAAGAGGGAAATGAAAGGAACATTGCAGAACTAGGTGGATAGGAGGAGAATACCTGCAGGAGGGCCTTCCAGAGGAGTGGGGTTGGGTGAGAACAGACCAAATAGCTCATTTCTATTTAGAGATCCAGCTCAAAATAAATGCTCTAGCCCCAAAGACTCAAAGCACCTTTGAAGTGAGCATGGGTCAGAACAGCTCATATTCAAGATAAAACAAACCCAGCTGCCTTCCCCACACTGGAATACTTTTTCAGCATAAACACGAAGGCATTTTTATGCCATGTGTTTGGAAAGCTTTGGCCCTGGCCACCAGACATGAGACAACCCTCTGGCCATCTGCCTCCCCACAGAACCCACCAAATTCCCAACTTGATTCACAGTTTCCTAAGAGAGACAGCTCAGTTCCTTTCCTGTGTCACCATAATTATTATTGAGGGCATTCACTGAAATCATGAAAATTTGCAATTTTCTGGTAGCCAGCAAAAGTACTATTGATTCCGGGGCCGGAGAGATAGCACAGCAATGTTTGCCATGCAAGCAGCTGATCCAGGACCAAAGGTCGTTGGTTCGAATCCCGGCGTCCCATATGGTCCCCCGTGCCTGCCAGGAGCTATTTCTGAGCAGATAGCCAGGAGGAACCCCTGAGCACCGCTGGGTGTGCCCCCCCCAAAAAAGTACTATTGATTCCAGGAAAAGAAGTTGGGGGGGGGATAGTACAGCAGGTAAGATGCTTGTATTATATGCAGCCAACCTGTATTCTATTCCTGGCAGCTATTTGGTCCCCGAAGCACTACCAAGAGTAATTTCTTTTTTTAACATAACATATAATATAATTGATATAATAATAATACATGTAAGTCAAAGAAAGTTTCTGATTAAAAACACAATTTTTTCCATAATGGCTTACATATCTTTCACAGTAGTATTTTAGGTACATATTAACATTGAATCAGGGGAATACCCATCACCAACTATGTCCTCCCACCATTCCAAGTTCCCTTTCTACAACCCATATACCCCACCATCACCCCCCCGAGCTTCTAGAGTAGGTGGACCCCTCTTTGTCTGGCTTACTGTTAGTGATCACATATCTGTTTGTCCTGGAACCCTCCCTTGTTTCCCCCTCTATTTAAGAGGCAGAGCTAGATAAATTGAGGTATGTGGTTTTGTTTGAAGGAAAGAAAAGCAATAGATTGGGGTACAAAATAAGAGGAAAAAAAAGAAGTCAAAAGTCAAATACACTGAACATGGGTGGAGTCCCTCTAGAGGCTTCCAACCTCAGTTTGAGAGAGGATGTTAAAAAGGTAATTGAAACACCACAACAATACAGAAAGAAATATCGAATTCAATAACCAGTGAGCACTACAGCAATAACGACAGGCACCACACAATAGTCTCGGTTCTGAAATCAAATCATGCTCGAGTGCAAAAAGAAAGACAAGACAAAATAAAATAAAATAATATTGGAGACATCAACCTTAATTTCCACACCAAAATAAAGATGTCAAAAAAATTGATCAATTGATAAATAAACATGTGGAAAAATGATTGTTTTGTGCTTTTTTTTTTCTCCTTTTCTTTATCCCCCTGCATAGGCACAGTAACTATTGGGAATATTGTAGAGGGAATTCCCTTGATCTAGGAGATACAGGGTTTCTCCACCCCTAAAGTTTACTATCATGGGATTAACTCTAGACTCCTTGCATGATCATTTACTCTCCCCTTGTTACTTTAGTGGTGTGTGGAAGACTTCTGCTTTGTCTTGGATGGTAAAATCAGACCTCTGTATCTAAAGATCTTGGTGGCTGTGCAGCTCATGGAATGGAGCTTATGAAGTCTCTCTTTGTGGTTCTAGCAGTTATGCTTCTTTAGTGTCATTTTAATCCATCTTCTGTAGTTGGTGTTCTGGGTTGTTATGTTGCTCCTAGAATGGAGCCTGGGATAAAGTCTTTCGTTATGTTTCCGGAAGACCCGTTCAGTTGCGGTTGTCTCAGTCAGACTTCTGGAATTGGAGCTCTTGTTTGTTGAACAGATCATAGACCAAAAGCTAGGCTAGAGCTTTTTGCTGCTGCTGTTGTTGTTGTTGGTCCCTGGATTCCTACTGTCCAGTCCTGGTTGTAACAACCAGCCATCTGTATGTAGCGATCTTGGCTTTTGCACAGATCAAAAGGTGACATGTTTTCTGATTTTGTCTTATCGATAGCTGATGAGGAAGGACAACTTGCTCTTAGATCAAGTTGTTCCCATTTCCTCATTGTCAGGTTATCAATTTAGAACTGGCGCATCTTGGTGTTAGAGCAGCATTGTAAATGCCCTAGAGGGGATTTTGTTCCTGGAGCTATTGTGGAGAACTCTGTCGTCTCTATGTCCGGGATCCAGGAGTTAAGGCTGAATGGTCAGTGTCTAGTTCCCTGGAGCCTAGGTTGTTTCCACATGACATGCATTCAAGGTGGGAGATGTCCCTTTGTTGTAAACAAGTATGAGTTTTTATCCCTAGTAGATAAGAGCTTGTTTTTATACGTACAATTTCCCCTTTGTTTAATATGTCTTTGCAGGAGGAAGTGGTGCTACATTATATTGCTGGTGGATTTGGGGGGTGGAGAGAAAAGAAAACAGACTCCCGACAAAAACTGAGAATATATATGCTCACACGTATCTAAAGAAAAAAAAGTTTCTTAAAAAAAAAAAAGAAGAAGATTAAATAAAAGACGTAATTAAAGGGATAAAGTGGGGCCAGGAGAGATAGCATGGAGACCAGACCTTCCCGTAGAAGGGCGGTGGCTCAGAACCTGGCATTACCAGGAGTAATTTCTAAAAGCCAGGAATTATCCTGAGGATCATCGAGTGTGGCCCAAAATCTAAAGTATAAAGAAGTCTTGGGTTATGCGAATCCTTATTTGATTTCCTTTACAAGACAAGAAAAAGGAGAGCCTGTGAAGGGAACTAGAATCACTCACTCATTCACTCACTCATTCATCTCTTTATGCCACATGTCTATGCCAGGCAGTGTCAATACTAGACCAAGTATCTGGCCATCACTCTTCCCACATCTTAATGCAATCGTCTAAAGCCATGACTATTTGGTACTGAGCCCCAGAATCTTAGGAGAGTGCTAATGTATAATCATAGACACCTGAGCATACTTTTGGAGTATACTACTATTGTATTTTTGTTTGTTTGTTTTGAATTTTGGGGTAATACCTGGCAGTGCTAAGGAGTTTGTCTTGGCTCTGAGCTCAGGAATCACTCTTGATGGGCTCAGGGAACCATATAGGATGCCGGGGATCGAACCAGAGTTGGCTGCATGCCAAGCAAGTACCCAACTCTCTGTGCTATCATTCTGGCCCAAATAGTTCTGCATCATCTCTCCAGGTTTATATGGAGACAGAAGAGCATGTTCAGAGAGTCAGAAGCACTGCACCAGTGTGAGGGGGAGACCTCTGAAAATTGATGACTGAAGAGTCTTTTTTTTCTGTCTGTATTTTCTTTCTGTTTTTCTTTTCTTTCTTTCTTTCCTTTTTTTTTTTTGTTGATGTTTTTGGGCCACACCCAGAAGTGCTCGGGGGTTAGTTCTGAATCTGTGCTCAGAAATTTCTTCTGGAAGGCTCAGGAGACCATATGGGATGCCGGAGATCAAACCCAGGTCAGCTGCATGCAAGGAAATACCCTACCCACTGAGCTATTGCTCTGGTCCCTGAGTGTGCCACTATCTTTGAGGGGACAGCCTAGAGGGGTTCAAGTCTCAATTCACAAATCTTCAAGCCCTCAAACAGGACCTACAGGGTAATCCTATCTTGAACCCTGCTCTTTTTCCTCCCTAGTGAAGAAAACTAGGACCTGTGTCTCCTCTGAATCTCTGTTGCAGGAGGCAAATGGAAATAAGGGCAGTTTTCTGGGATCACATGAACAGCAAAGCATAAGAAGGTTTGCGAGGGGTAAAAATTAAAGAGAGTCTTAAAACATATATACCATGCTATACCAGGCTATAGTTACAGAGCTCAAAGTATTATACACAAGGATCAGACTAATTCCCCTTAAAATTAACTCCAATTCAGCAGAACCTTCTCAAATCACAGTAGCCTGTCCAACATTTTCCAAGGCCTTCTATATTAAATAAAGTATGAAGAAGTCAATGCATATGCAGGAAATCACAATGCCCAGGTCTCCTTTCAGCGATTACTATAGAGCTCAGAACATAGACACCAACAGGACTGAGAACAACTTCTAGTTGGTTGCTAAGAGACCAGGACTGCCTGGCATGAGTGCGTGCCCGGCCACTGTGGCCGTGGTGTGTCAACTCATCATGCCAACACAATTAGAGTGAACTTCACTGTAGAGAATGGAATGTGGAGGGGGGTACAGTTTTCACTCCCTCTGCATTTCATCTGTCACCATCTGGAGGCCTAAAGAATCACAAGGACAACCAAATGAAAGAATTGAGAAGTGCTGGGAGAAGGGAAATTATGCAGTGTTTGAGGAAACATGAGACTTCTCACAAGAGTTTCCAAGGGGCAATGGTGCTTCCTCTTCTCTCTGTCCCTTTAGAGACTCTGGTGTTGGTGGGACAAACAGGGACACAGAAGACCCAGTAGTTTGACTCAGCAGGAAAGCACATGCTTTGTGTGTGTGAGAAACTGAGTTCTGGACACTCTACCCACAACCCAGACAAGAAAAAAAAAAAGTCTCCTCAATGAACTTCTCAAATCAGGAGAGTGAAACACAGTTGTGCTCATTGTCATTCTGTGCCTTTCCCCCTCTTCAGGGATGCTGAGACTGGGGGTGCACGGCGGTACTTGGCAGTTGCAATTGTTATTCCCTTCCAAAGGCCCGGCCCTAACTAAGGTCAGCACCTGACTTGCTTGCTCACTGCCCTTCATAGTTGCCCACTCACCTTGCAGCTGGGAACATAAGTTTCTTGCTGAATTTCAAGGACCAACATATGGACTCCAGATACCCCAAAGGATTCCCTCCCACATTCAGCTGAGCAGAAATGCATCTCCTCTTTTCACTGGTCACTGGGTTTTTAAGAACATTTTTCCCTGTGATGACAAGGAAGTGAGCAAGTGACAGTGCAGTGTGGGAGTAGGGTGTGTGTGTGTGTGTGTGTGTGTGTGTGTGTGTGTGTGTGTGTGTGTGTGGTGCATCCAGCTGCAGGCTTAGGGAGGTCTTGTAAGACACCTGTTCCTGTTCCTGAGGGGAAATCCCAAATGGGGAATTAGGAAGAGGGGTATGGAGAGGGAGAGAGAAAGAAGGAGAGGGGAACAGGGAAAGAGAGAATAAGGGGGAGACAGAAAGAAAGAGAGGAAGAAAGGGGTAGAAAGTGAGATGGTGAAAGAGAAAGAAAGAGAGAAATAAAAGGAGGAAGAGATGGAGAGAGAAAGGGAAATGATGAAACTGGGTAAAAGTGAGAGAAAGGGGAGAAGATAAAATGGGAAAATGGGAGAATTCTATCAGGAAGAATCATAACACAATTACCAACACAAAACAAATCAAAACACAACTATGAATTCTTTTTTTTTTTTTTTTGGTTTTTGGGTTACACCCGTTTGACGCTCAGGGGTTACTCCTGGCTATGTGCTCAGAAATCGCCCCTGGCTTGAGGGGACCATATGGGACGCCGGGGGATCGAACCGCGGTCCGTTCCTTGGTAGCGCTTACAAGGCAGACACCTTATCTCTAGCACCACCTTCCCGGCCCCAACTATGAATTCTTTCCTAAGCCCTTAGCCTGGGTCATGTCTGCACCTTGCTGGTCCAGAGATTCACACCTAATGTTCATGCAGTGACCTTGACCTTGGGCTGTTGCCTACTTGGGCCTCTCTGACCTTGCCTTATCATCTCAGCATTGGTTTGACTTTTCTCTGGCTTACAAAGCCATTGGGTTATTTACATTAAACTAACTTTTTGGGGGCTTTCTTTTGTTTGCAGTTACAGGAATAGAAGCCAAGGCTTCCCAGGGTAAGGGAGAGATTCTGCTACTGAACACTTTATGTTCCTATAATGGTTAAACTTGGACTTGGCCATTTTATTTCAAAAACAAATAAAAATCAACTTCCTTCATGCTTTGACTCTGGCTGTTATAGGCAACAGAACATAGTTGGGGCTTACACACACCACAGAGAGAGAGAGAGAGAGAGAGAGAGAGAGAGAGAGAGAGAGAGAGAGAGAGAGAGAGAGAGAGAGAGAGAGAAATTTGGGAGGGAGGAAGAGAGAGAAATTTGGGAGGGAGGCAATGGCTTTTCAGAAAAGCAATACAAGTTTCTGTTAAACTCATTGTCCAAAGAGAGAGAGAGAGGAGAGAGAGAGAGAGAAGCAACTATTTTCTGCATTACCTGCATCTTAACTGACAGCTTTTTCTGAAAAAGCCCAGCATTAGACAGAATGAGAACTGAGACAAAGGCTGTGTTTAAAAGCCATTTGTTGGTACCTGATTCCTCGGACTGTATCACGCGCTCCTTTCCAAGCCCTTTCTGTGTACTTTGGGTTTTAATCTTCCTTAATCACCAATTTCATCATGTCACTTTTCTCCCCACCCCCCACCCCCGCTTCTACCCCCATCATGTCACTTTTCAAGAACTTAAGCTAATGCTGAAGTGGAAGCAAATTCAAGATTGCAGGCCATGAATGTGTTGTAAGTCCCCAACTCGGGCTCTCTTGTCTAAATTGGAGTTTCTACCTTGGTCCTGGCTCAACTCCACCTCCAGACATTCACCCAGGCATATTATCTGACCCAGGCACATCATCCTGCCCTTCAAAGTTCCTGAGTTTTTGGGTGCCAGCTCTCCTCCTAGAAATCCACCTCTCCTTCTCAATCAGGGGCACCCCAAAAATAAAGGTGACATCAGTTCCAGTTTTTTCCATGTCATGCCAACTTACCCATTTCAGATGCAGAAAGTAGCAGAGTACAGTGGGAAATGCACTGGATTTGGAAATTAAGTTTTAGCTTTGTCACCTATTAGCTGAGTGGTTGGGGCAGCTTACTTAAGTTCTCTTGACCTTGTTTTCCACTTCTCTTTCTATATTTTTAAGAGACAGAGAAAGGGGACAATAAAGTTGACTTTATAGGATTGGGGTGATTGTTGCAGTTTATGGATATGAAAACAACATTTTTGCAGACAACTTGATAATGAAGCATCCATTGGTGTTAGTAATAATCTTCCAAGGCCTCTCCTTCTGGCCCAGCCTTCTCAAGCCCCTGATGAAAGAAAGGGCAGCAAAGCAGTCACTTCCTTCTGAGCCCAGTCCTGCCTGAACATACCAATTTTTCCTACTTCTCTCCACCCTCCTCCTGGCTACACTCAAAATGCCCTGGTCTTTGTGGGCTTGTGGAATCCACTTTGCATTTGGATCCAGGCACTCAATTTCCCCCTCATGGATGACTCGGTCCAGGTGTTCCTCAGAATGGTTCCCTCTACAAGTAACACCATTCTCTGGGGTGCAGTTACCCATGACTGCTCTGCCCCTTTCCAGCACACAAAGGGACTTGAAGACTTCGAGATCCTGGAGGAGGAGTCTCTCAGCACCGTTGAGAAACTCCCGTTCTGTAGGCTGAAAAGTCTGAGGGTGCCACATGCATTCCATGGCAGAGTTGCTCTGTTTTCATAATACAGCAGGGAAAGTGTTTGCCTTGCATGCAGCGGAACTGGCATCCTTTATTGTCTCCTAAGGTCTCCATGAGTAAGTAATTCCTGAGTACAAAAACAGGAATAAGCCCTGAGCACTGCTGAATGTGGGTCATCCCCCAAACAAACAAACAAACAAACAAACTAAAGTTTTTTCTTTTATTGTCACTATCCTCACCCATCGGCTGATGAGCTGTCTAGTGGCTCCCCTTAAGTCCTCTGACCCTAGACATTGACTTCCTGGAGCTACAGAATCCAGCTCTTAGTTTATAGCTTCCTACTGGGTGGGCTACAGAGGATGTGCAGGAGAAGGAGAGGGTGACCAGGGATCAGTTTTCCCCAGAACCTCCCTTCCTGCTGCTGGTGAAGATTAACAGAATTCCCAAGGCCACCACCACCTCTCTCCTTTTCTTTGTTCCAATGCAGTCCCTTCCCCTCAACCTTCCTGAAGTCCAGTTCCCAAAGTACTGTCTCTCCTTTCCTAAGTTCTCCTGAAATGACCCAAATTACCAGTGACATCTAGTTCTTGCCAAGAACCTGACTCAGATCCCATAGAACTAAATATTGTCAATAAATAATCATTAAATTAGGAAACCAAAGGTCAGGAGCTGGTCAGATTCCCCGGTGCCTTTGAGTTTTCTTTTCAAAATACAATTTTGTATATGCGTTTGTTGGGGCATGGTCCAAAAGATCATACAGGCAATGTTTTTCATGTAGCCACCTTACTTTGATCTCTGGCACTACATCACTGCACTTTACCAGATATAGCCCTGGAGGTTCACTTGAGCTCCATCAGGTGGCCCATGGAACCCCCAGGACTGCAGAGTTCAAGTAGCAGCAGCACAGAGCTTGAGCAGCACCAAGCATTTAGGTCTTTGCCATGAACCACTGGCCCAATTGGCTATGTTAGCCAGGAGAGGCTCGTAGACTTCCTGAACACTACTTGAGATGTCCTTGCTCCTGCCAGTTTTATATATATATATATATATATATATATATATATATATATATATTAGCATATCTAGTATTTTGTGTTTAGTATTTTAGCGTTTTTTACTTTGTTTAAATTTGTTTATTTAAAGCATTGTGATTTACAAAGTCATTCATAGTTGAGTTTTAGATATACAGTAGTTCAGCACAAATCCCACCACCAGTGTCAATCTCCCTCCACAAATTTTCTCAAAATCCACCCAATGTCACCACCACTCTACCCCAGCCTGCCATCATAACAGGCCCATTTTTAATGTTAGTTGCTACAGTTTGAATTTGAATCATGATTTCATTGTGGCTTAGATATTTAGTTCTGACCCTTCTTAACACCACCAATGCACCTGAGTTCCCTTGGCCCCTGTCCTCCATCATTTCACATTTGAGTTTCTCCTCCTCCATTTAATTTCTTTCCTTCTCCTCACTATACTCTGGGCAAAGAGTGTTCTTGACAACTCCCATTTAAACCCTTCCATTCTTTTATGTAGTTATTCTAAATTCATATTGTTTAAGTATTACTCAGTATATAGTATTGACTTAGACGTTACTTTTGAGTACGGACTTAAAAATATAAGAATTCAGGGATCAGAGTGGTGACACAGTGGTAGAGTTGTTGCCTTGCACAAGCTAACCTAGGACAGACTGTGGTTCGATCCCCCAGCATCCCATATGGTTCCCCAAACCAGGTGCAATTTCTCAGTGTCACCAGGTGTGGCCCAAAAAGAAAAAATAAGAATTCAGGGCTGGAGTGATAGCATAGCAAGTAAGGTACTTGGCTTGCACATGACTGATTGGAGTTCAATCCTCAGCATCCCATATGATCCACAGAGCATTGCCAAGAGAAATTCCTGAATACAGAGCCACAGTAACTCCTAAGAATGGCCAATATGGCTCAAAAACTAATTTTAAGAATTCAATGTACATGTCAATATTTGACTTGAGGCTCCCTAAAACTAAGTGCAAGCCCCTAAATCTGGAGATCTTTCAAGGATGCCAAGCAGTGTGCCCTAAAGCAATGGGAGGGAGGCAGGCCTTCAGGCCTTCATAGCAGTAGCAAGTAGCAAATATCCCCATGACTAAGCCCATAGGAAAGAGTCTCCTGCATCCCCTTCTTGGAATTCAGTGCCCCCTGACTACTGAGGAGCCCCCAATCAAGATTCTACCATTAACTACAGAGTGGGGTGGGGTACCTGTCCCACAACTGTATACACATGATCAGCCTGTTCCAAACCTTAATCATGGCTGACTCCAAGCTAGATTTCTTTAAAAAGAAAAATAATAATAAAGAAGAAAAGAAACAAACAAATCTGAGCTCCCATGTGTGTAGAGATTGGAACTAGCTCCCAGTGCACTGTTCGGAAGGCCCAAGTGAAGCCATGGCTATGCAGAAAAATGGCCAACTTCCCAGAATCCTTTTTTAGCAAAATGGCTGCAGGATTTCCTCCCCTCATGGGAAAAAACTCTGTTGATGGCAGTTTATAATTTCTCAGCTTCTATCTCCTTTTCTTCAGGAACAATTTTTCTCTACAGAGCCTCAGTGGATGCCTCACTTAAGACTGTTTTTCAGGGCCCGGAGAGATAGCACAGCGGCGTTTGCCTTGCAAGCAGCCGATCCAGGACCAAAAGTGGTTGGTTCGAATCCCGGTGTCCCATATGGTCCCCCGTGCCTGCCAGGAGCTATTTCTGAGCAGACAGCCAGGAGTAACCCCTGAGCACCGCCAGGTGTGGCCCAAAAAACAAACAAACAAACAAAAACAAAAAAAAAGACTGTTTTTCAGTGAGATTCAGGATAGGGAAGATAGGAGATACAAATGTGTCACGTCATAATTGTTTTCTTCCATACCAAGGTGCCATGGTTCTGAGACTATAGGAAAATATAGAAAATAAAATAGGAGGAAAATTATTAAGCTTATTGGGGTGGTGAATCTATTGTGTATCTTTGGGAGGCTCACTCGACAGTGTTCAGGGAACCATGTGCAAAGGATTAAACCAGGGACAGCTGCATATAAGGATGTGATACAAAATTACTTGTTTGTTTTGGTTTGGTTTGGTTTGTATTTTGGGTCTCACCCAGAGGCTCTCAGGGGTTACTCCTGGTTCTGCACTCAGAGATGGCTCTTGGCAGGCTCTGGGGACCAAATGGGATGCTGGAAATCGAACTGGGATCCATCCTGGGTTGACCGCCTGTAAAGCAAATAGGCTACTACTGAGCTATTTCTTTTTTTTTTTTTTTTTTTTGGTTTTTGGGCCACACCCGGTAACGCTCAGGGGTTACTCCTGGCTATGTGCTCAGAAGTTGCTCCTGGCTTGGGGGACCATATGGGACACCGGGGGATCGAACCACGGTCCATCCAAGGCTAGCGCAGGCAAGGCAGGCACCTTACCTTTAGCGCCACCACCCGGCCCCAACTACTGAGCTATTTCTACAGCACCTGTGATATAGAATTTTCCCCTCTATTTTGTATCTTGATTATGGTGGATGTTACATGAACCTACATGTGTATTAAAATTTACATAACTATTAATCAAAATAGTACAATTGTCCATCTTATTGCATACATGAAACTTATTCTGTGTGTGTTTAATAGCGTTCTTGGCACAGAAAGCATTCAAGTATAGCACTACACAATGTATGTGTGTACCACAGATCAACAACCCCCCACAATTATTTGGGAGGATCCATGATGACATAGGACCTTGTGTTTGAAGATCAGGCCCTACTTTTCTTTTGTTTTAATTTTTATTTAAACATGTGGTTACAAGGTTGTTCATAATACAGGTTATTTTTCCCACAGATAAAATTGCTTATGATTAAGTAAAAGTCATGCAATGTATAACAACCCTCATTAGGACCCTATTTTAAGAAAACTGCCTTGTTTTACTGTCTTCTCCTAATGAAAAATAAGAACCTGGGAACCTAAGAAAAGGTTAAAGCTGACCTCTCTTTTTCCTGAGACCATGGCCTCAGCTCAGCCTAAGCACTATGTCTCCCTCAAAATGCGTTGACAGCGACCAGCTTACAAACTAGGTAGATCTCAGGTACAGCTTGACAGATGTCTTACTGAGCCTGCAGGATCTTAGTGTCAATGCTAGTTGGGAGCTCATGCAGATTTTTCCAGTCCTGACCTTCTTGGACACACATACACACACCACTGATAACATTGTGATGAGCCAACCAGGAGTGAGAGATCTTTTCTATACAGCCACAATCTACAGTACTGTGTCTCCCCTTTGCACTTCAACATCATGATCTACATTAGAACATTGTAGTAATAGTCATAGAGGGCAGAGACAATGGATTTGATGACCTCTGCCAGGCAAACCACCTAACTGGTGGAATGAGATGTCAAGTTAGATTTATTGAAAAAGAAATTGCCCACAGATCTAGGAGGGTCATGTACACCTGTAATTGTTCTGATCTTTTGATTGTCACATGGGTACCCAGTGGGCAGACAGATATTAGATACTCCAGCACAAGACATTGAAATGCCAGCTGAGTCGTGGCTCAAGAAAGAATTGTGCACAAGAATCCAAAGGGGCAGTCACTTGTTGAAACATGTGTCTTGCCCAGATGTCAGAGAGAGTATATGAGCATCCCCCCCAAATGAGCCATTCACCCCAAAGTTCTACAATCTGCTGCCATTCTGCCACTGCTATAAACTCAGAATTGAAGAAATGTCAGAAAAGATCTGATCCATGCAAGGTCAAAAAGTCAGACAGGCTACACTCAACACTCCAGGACAAAAGACAGAACCTTGACCCCCTGCAACCTTTAGTTACTAGGTATAATTAAATAGCGGTTGCCCAAGTTCCCAGCACTCAGCCCAGCTGAGTCCTCAGGCCCTCTCACCTCCTCTTTCCTTTGGACTCTTTAAAGCTGAAATCATTACTCATCTATTGGACACGCCAACCCTCTTCGCCAGAGATTCACAAGCCTAAGAATGAGTATCCTTTGCCCAAGGCCACCAAGTGTGGCCACTGACAAACAGGATACAGGGAATTCAGATGTTGAGCCTCCAACCTCAACCTCCCCTCCCTTCTCTAGTTCTCTCTCGGTGCCCTTGGCACAGCTCACAGTTCCCGGCAAAGCCTGTCATCTCTACCATCACAGGCATTCTGGCAGATGGCAGCAGCTTCTATTCTTTCAATGTATAATTGATAGACCCACTTCCACTGCCAAGGCCAGCCCACAAAGCACACTGGCTCCCGCACAAGCCAACAGTGAGCTCTGCCTCCTGAGATGTATGTACCTCCACCTACGGCCAAGCACGGCTTTTCTCAAGCCTTCCACTTCAGTGGGGCGCCTCTCAAGGCCAGGAACAAGAGGACTTCAGAATAATAGGACAGTCACCCCCTTCCCAGGCTGCTCTCAGGCTGGGGCGTGGGTGAGAGTGAACGTGTACAGTGCGTAGTTGCAGCTCAGAACCCTACCTGGCAGGCTGGAACCTACAACCTCTCAACCTGGCAACTTAGCCACCGGGCACCCTGGTGAACATCGGGCATCGGGTGACTGTGGAAGACCTGGACTCCTGTTCCTTGATGTGATCTGCTCAAACCCGTTGTGCCAACCCCTGGACTTCTGTCCCCTCCCCTGTAAAATATCAATGTCCCAGAGTCCGCCCAGCCAACCTTCTGGAGCTTTAACAAAGCAATAACACAGCAGGGAAGGCTTTTGTTTTGCCTGTGGCCAACCCGGAATCAATCTCTGGCATCCCATATGGTCCTCCAAGCTTGCCAGGAGTCATTTCTAAGCGCAGAGTCAGGAGTAAGTCCTGAGCACCTCCAGGTATAGCCCAAAATCTTAAAAAATAAAAAGTTCCTTATAAACAGGACACTCTGGTGCCTATGCCAAGGGGGATGGGACGGGGGATAATGAAGGAGGAATGGGCAGTTTGGAGCCTGGTGGACTCAGTCACTCATTGTCCTGATGACTGGGGAAGCTGCTAGAATCTAATTTTCTCAACTAGGCGCCTGAGGGGAGGGCCAATGAAAGAGGGAAAGAGCTCAGGGCTTGAGGGTACATGCCTAGTATGTATAGGGCCCCGAGTTTGACCCCAAGCACTGTATGGGTTCCTGAACACCCCTAGGTATGAGCTCTGCTGACCCCAGAATTGACCTGTTCAACTCATGGGCCAAGTATTCCTGAGAGTGGCCCCAAGGCGCTATGAACATTGCTTTGGAGTTTCCCAACAAATAGCATTTTATTTATTTATTTTATAAATTACTTTATTTAAGGACCATGTAGTTGCCTCTAATAAATTCACTTCTGTCACACATGATCCAACACCAATATCACTACCAAAGTAAAATTCTTTATTCACTGTTGTCCTTGAATTCCTACCAATTTCCAAGCTTGCCCCCTTGCCCCCTTGTCTGGCACAAAATATTGCTTATTTACAGGTAAGTGGTTAGGAAAAAATTTACAGTACAGTAAAAAGAAAATTGGAAAAATTATTGTATCTTACCATGGAGGTCATTATTGTTTTTAAATTGCAATAAATTTAATGTGCTAAGATAAATATTTCAAACACATATTAAAGAAGTTATTTAAATTATAATTCAATTATAAACTATAATTATAATTCAATTATAAAATAATTTTAATTAACTTAAAGTTATTTATCTTTTTTTATTAATATATAAAAATTTTAAGCACCATAATTACAAGCATGATTATAGTTGGGTTTCAGTCATAAACAGAATACCCTTTTTCACCAGTGCAACATTCCCACCACCATTAAGTTATGTCCAAAGATTTACTAAACTAAATAAGTCATGTTTTAAAATAAAATAAAAATAACTTGAATGGGCCAGTATAGCACAGCAAGTAGGGTGTTTGCCTTGTGCATAACGAACCTGGGTTTAATTCCTGGCATCCCATATGGTTCCCCAAGCCTGCCAAGGGTGATTTCTGAGCACAGAGCCAAAAGTAACCTATGAGCACAGCCAGGTGTATCCCCAAAACCACCACCAACAACAAAAATTTTGAAGGGGAAAGATGGGTGAGTGGAGTGGAGAGAGTACAGGCCCGGGGTGTGAGGACCTGAGGGAGGGTCTCTGTGGGGATATGAGATTGAGGGAGCAGAGGTCCTGACCCCTTAACTTCCTGCATCCCTGCCACTCCACGTCTCTCTCCCTTCCACCAAGCCTTTTGAAAGGTGCCATCAAACTAGCTGAGAAGACAGTCCTATATGGTTTCCTGGTGTCCCACAGTGACAACCAACACTTATGCAGGGAAGGCCTGGGCCACATGGCAAAGAGACCTCCTAGTTTCTAGGGACTGGAGGGCACACACACACACACACACACACACACACACACACACACACACACACCCTCCAGGCTATGCAGCATTGTGCATCTACTCCTAGAGACCCAGGACTGAGGCCAATAGTTAGTGGGGGACACTTGAGCACCTAGGCCCCTTGTCCAGAATACAAAGAAACTTTGGGGGGGTCTTACAAGCTCTCCTCGGGGGTATCACATGCATGTTTGCTGGATGAGACTCTCCTTACCGTGGGGTCTGCACATAAGCAGCAGCACCCACATTGTATGTGAGACCTATGGACTGGCTGGAGCTTCAAATTCCCCTGCAGTGCTGGAAATGGACTGTCATGCTGGGCAGAACCCAGTACCCCAGGGGAGCATCATAAGCTCCAGTTAGGGTAAGTGCTCCAGTTCATGGGGATCAAAGCCCCACCACGCAGGGCAGAGTTGAGGATTAAATGAGAAAACATGGATACAGGCTCCTGGCAGTCTTGCCCTACATCCTAGCAGAGGAATAAATGGGAAGCCTCTCTGGACAATGGAAACTTCAAGACTATAGTGCACAGGCTCTGGTCCCCAAAGGCCTAGCCAGCTGGAGTTCTTTTCAGAAACAGCATATGGGTTACTTTCAAATACCACAAGCAGCCTGGCCCACAACACTTCCTGTCACTGTGCCAGCCGCCTTCGGGAAATCAAGTCAAAGGAATCGTGTTTTTCAATGCCTCTGGGTACAGACTGGAAAGCCAGAGATGGAGGAGTGGGGGAAGTCAATGTGCAGGAGACCCAAGAACTGAGTGGCTGTGAGCTGTGAGCTGTGAGAGGTGGATTTCTGAGCCCCCCCTTTTATTCTTTAGCTCTTCTCTGTCCCCACACTCTGCTACTGTCTCAGAGGGACAAAGTCTCCTTAATCAGTATGTCTTGATTATTTTACTGCAAAATTAATTGGGAGGGGAAGCTAAAAGGAGGGAGAAGAGGAGAGCAGAAGAGCAGAGGTGAGAGTCTCTTTACCATTACGCTGGTAGAATGTCACTGCATTTTCTCAACTACAGGCAATGGGGGACCTTAGGGATCTCCTTGCTTGCCCATACAGCTGCATAGCAGCTTGGGAATTCAGGTAAGGTCACATCCAGGAGAAAGAGTTCCCAGGATGTGAACGCAGTTAATATCAAACCCAGCTTTACAGATCTGAACTCAGGTGGGAAAAGATCAGGGCCTGAAGAGGCTCCCAGAGACACAGACTGGCCTTGGAGCCAGGCAAGCCAGGGAGTGACAGAATTCAGTGCATTTTCTGTGAGTGGGAGCTGGCTTGGGGTGGGGCAGAGTTTTGAATGCAAACACAGGACTGAGAAAGATGAGTTCAGATGGATCAACAGACCTTCTGAGAATTCTCCAGAACTACACAGCCAAAAGAATACTCAAGGGCTTATTTTGGGAACTAACTCCCCTGATAAAGCACTAAGAGCACCAGCACCTGCAGTGGGGTAGCAGTGGGGTGATGCCCAATGAACCCAGAGGCCTAAGAACTGGGTATCCCAATATCAGAGGCTAGAAGATAGATAGCTCAGCTCAAGTAGCTAATCAGAGCCCTCTGCTGGGGCTAGAGAGACAGTACAGGGGTCAGGCACTTGCCTTAGACACAGCCAACATGGGTTGGAGACACAACTGTGCAGTATTTCCTATCCTCCAGGACTGCCAGGGGTGAGCCCTGAGAACAGAGTCAGGGGTAAAACCTAAATACAGATAAGTGTGGTCCCAAAAAAAACAAATAAAAATAAATAAATAGATAGATGCTCTTTCTCAAACATCATGCAGAGTGTATGCATAGGGAGAGGACTGATTGGATAAGGTCAGTCATCAGAGGCAAGGGGACTGATGGCTTAGCTTTGATCCACAGAGATCTATCATTGCTTTCAAAAAGCGAGAGCATGGCAACATGAATGGAACTGGGAGCTCTTGTGTGAAATGAAGTAAGGCAGAAGAAAATAAATACAAAGATGATACCAGGTATATGTGGTATTTAGAATAACTCCACAAAAAAATGCAATGGTCTAAATGGAGGTTGTCTCAAACACTCTTGGCCCAGAGTATAGTGAAGAAAAAAGGATGAGCCAAAGCAGTGGTGCGGGGCATAAGGCCTCTGCCTTGCAAGTGCTAGCCTAGGACAGACAGAGGTTAGATCCCCTGGCATCCCATATGGTCCCCCAAGCCAGGAATAATTTCTGAGCACATAGCCAGGAGTAACCCCTGAGCGTCACTGGGTATGGCTGAAAAACAAAAACAAAACCAAACAAAAGAAAGGGATAAAAAAAAAAAAGGAGTGGAGGAGGAGAAACACAAATATAAAAGGATGGGGCCAGGCACCAAGGGGTCCAGGTGCATTGGTGGTATTAAGAAAAGACAGGACTGGGGCCAGAGAGATAGCATGGTGTTTACCTTGCATGCAGAAGGTTGGTGGTTCGAATCCCGGCATCCTATTGGTCCCCTGAGCCTGCCAGGAGCGATTTCTGAGCATAGAGCCAGAAGTAACCCCTGAGCACTGCTGGGTGTGACCCAAAAACCAAAAAAAAAAAAAAAATAGATGGAAAGGGAAGGAACTTTTCTCAATATAATCAAGGTCATCTACCACAAGCCAATGGCAAATTTTATTATCAATGACGATAAACTAAAAGCCTTTCCTCTAAAATCTGGTACAAGACAAGGCTGCCTTCTCTCACCACTTCTATTCAATATAGTGCTAGAAGTTTTTGCCATAGATATCAAGGGCATTCATATAGGGAAGGAAGAAGTCAAGCTCTCACTGTTCGCAGATAACATGAAACTATATTTAGAAAATCCTAAAAACTTTAACAAAAAGCTTCTAGTAACAATAGAATCATTTAGCAAAGTGGCAAGCTACAAAATTAACATGCAAAAATCAATGGCCTTCTTATACACCAATAATGATAGAGAAGAAGTGGACATTAAAAAAAATCCCAGAGGCCTGAGCAATAGTACAGTGGTAGGGCATTTGCCTTGCACACGGCTGACCCAGGGTGGACCTGTATTCAATCCCCGGTGTCCCATATGATCCCCCAAGCCAGGAGCAATTTCTGAGTGTATAGCGGGGAGTAATCTCTGAGCATCACTGGGTGTGGCCCAAAAATCAAACAAAATAAAATAAATAAAAATAAATCCCATTCACATTAGTGTCACATAAACTCAAATACCTTGGAGCCAACTTAACTAAAGAGGTTAAGGACCTAAAAAAAAAAAAAAGAAGAGGTTAAGGACCTATATAAAGAAAACTACAAAACACTGCTTCCAGAAATAATAGAAGACACAAGGAAATGGTGACACATATCCTGCTCATGGACTAGGAGGATTAACATCATTAAAATGTCAATACCTCCCAAAGCATTCTACAGATTTAATGCATTCCCTCTAAGGATACCCATGACATCTTCAAAGAAGTGGATCAAACACTCCTGAAATTTATTTATAATAATAAACGCCCACGAATAGCTAGAGCAACCCTCTGGAAAAGGAGTATGGGAGGCATCACTTTTCCCAACTTTAAATTGTATTACAAAGCGATTGGAGAGATAGCTGAAGGTAGGGTGTTTGCCTTGCATGCAGAAGGACGATGTCTCAAATCCCAACATCCCATATGGTCCCCCGAGCCTGCTGATGGCGATTTCTGAGTGTAGAGCCAGGAGGAACCCCTGAGCACTGCTGGGTGTGAACCAAAAAACAAACAAAAATGTATTACAAAGCTGTAGTCATTAAAACAGCATGGTATTGGGATAAAGGTAGACCTTCAGATCAGTGGAATAGACTTGAATATTCAGAAAATGTTCCCCAGATAAACAATCAATTAATCTTTGATAAAGGGGAAAGAAATGCAAAATGGAGCAAGGAAAGTCTCTTCAGCAAGTGGTGTTGGAACAACTGGTCAGCTGCTTGCTAAAAAAGCAAACTCGAACCTCCATCTAACTCCATGCACAAAGGTCAAATTCAAATGGATTAAAGATCTGACCATTAGACCCTAAGCCATAAAGTATATCAAACAACATGTAGGTAAGACACTCCATGACATTGAGACTAAAGGCATCTTCAAGGAGAAAACATTACTCTCCAAACCATCAGAAGTAGAGATAAACAGATGGGACTATATTAAGCTGAGAAGCTTTTGCACCTCAAAAGAAATAGTGACTCGGATATAAAGGCCACCCATAGAATATTCACCCAATACCCATCGGATAAGGGGATAATATCTAAGATAGACAAGATACTGATAGAATTTAACAAAAAAAAATCTAATCCCATCAAAAAATGGGGAGAAGAAATTAACAGACACTTCCTCAAAAAAGAAATACAAGTGACCAAAAGGCACATGAAAAAATGATCCACATCACTAATCATCAGGGAGATGCAAATCAAAACAATGAGGTACCATCTCACACCACAGAGACTGGCACACATCACAAAGAACAAAAACAATCTGTGCTGGAGAGGATATGGGGAGAAAGGAAATCTCATTCACCACTGTTGGGAATGCTGTCTAGTCCAGCACTTATGGAAAACAATATGAAGATTCATCAAAAAATGGAAATTGAGTTTCATATAATCTAGCTATACCACTCCTAGAGATATACCATAGGAACACAAAAATGTAATATAAAAAAGCCTTCTTCAAACCTATATTAATTGCAGTGCTATTTACAATAGCCAGAATCTGGATGCCCTTCAATAGATGAATGGCTAAAGAAACCGTGGTACCTATACACAATGGAATATTATGCAGTCATCAGAAGAGATGAAGTCATGAAATTTTCCTATACATGGATGCACATGCAAACTATTATGCTGAGTGAAATAAGTTATAAGTCAGAGGGAGAGAGATAGACACAGAATAGTCTCACTCATTTATGTGTTTTAAGAAAAATAAGGGCCCGGAGAGATAGCACAGCGGCGTTTGCATTGCAAGCAGCCAATCCAGGACCAAAGGTGGTTGGTTCGAATCCCGGTGTCCCATATGGTCCCCCGTGCCTGCCAGGAGCTATTTCTGAGCAGACAGCCAGGAGTAGCCCCTGAGCACCGCCGGGTGTGGCCCAAAAACCAAAAAAAAACAAAAAAGAAAAAAGAAAAATAAGAGGCATTATTGTAATAACGCCCATAGACAATAGAGATGAGAGCCAGAAGGACTAGTTCATGATATAAGGCTCACTATAACTCCACCCTGGATTTAGGTGTATCTACCTGAGACCCGCCCATTTCTGGGAGGGGTCTTGGGAACCGGATATTACGTGTAACCTGCAAGACTCCTCCCACTCTGGGGAGTGGTCTTGGAAGGTTATATAAGGCCTTTGACCCAGGGTATTAGCCCTTTTGGTCTTTTGCCAGCATGGAGGTCAAAGGGAAGATGGCTAAAAGGCTTTAAGATGCAGGGCTAGCTAAGAATGGCTGAATGCTTAATTGGTTATTGTATAGGCCACACATGTGGTGGATAGAGTATGACTAAAGCTGATACTTCCTGAAACCTGACTGTGAGTGAGATTTCTACCCGTGGCTTTCATGAACCTCCAGACCCGCCAGCTGAAGGGGGTTGCAGAGCCACGTGGCCTGGGATGGCAGAGAAAGGTCTCTTCATCCATCTATCTCCATCCAGCACCATCATTAATTATTTAACTCTACAGCTCACCACAAAGAGTGGTGAGTGCAGATAGAGAAATAACCACACTAGGGGCTAGAGTGATGGCTCAACTATTGGACATTTGTCTTGCATGTGGCTGACCTAGGACGAACCGTGGTTCAATCCTCCAGTATCCCATATGGTCCCCCAAGTCAGGAGCGATTTCTGAGCCCATAGCCAAGATAACCCCTGAGCATCACCAGGTGTGCCCCCCACCCCTCGGGAAAGAAAGAACCACACTAACAACTACCATGCAATGTTAATGAGTGAAAGAAGTAGAGTGCCTGTCGAATATAAGTAGGGTGTGTGGGAGAAGGGAGATGGGGAGCATTGGTGATGGAATGATGCACTGGTGAAGGAGGGTGTTCCTTTTATGACTAAAACCCAACTACAAACCTGTTTGTAATTATGGTGCTTAAATAAAGATATTAAAAATAAAAATAAATTAATTAATCAATAAAATAAAGAGGTGGCATGGGGGGCACTGACCCTCACTCAGATTTATTTCTGCCATTGGGCTGTTTGTTCTCCACAGCAAGTGACCTTTCTCTTGCACTCTGCCATTGTCCGCCATTGTTTGTGAGATGAGACTAACAGTCCTAAACAAAGTGTTCCCCCCCCCAACTTCCTTTTTCCCTTAACTCTTCTTTTGGTATATAAAAGCCCACCTGAATTACAGGACATTCCCCCACCCTGGTGGATTTGGTTCTTAGGAATAAAGTAAGGGGTAATGGCTTTGGGCTCAGGAGAGAGAACACATGGCAGAGAGAGGCCATAAAGCAAAAATCAGACTAACATCAATGAATCTTTAACTGGCTTGGTATTATTTCTCCGTTGCTACCCTGCTTCATCAGATTCATCTGCCTAATGGGTTAGAAACACGGTGGTAGGGACAGTCTCATGAGCTCGTGGATTTTTATTTTTATTTTACAGTTGTTCACAGTGTAGACTGTGCCCGTTAACTTAATCTCTGTAGCTCATTCTCCTGGCATCCAGGAAAAGACCCCAGTTTGGTCAAGTGCTCATTCTTAATCCTAACCTTGTAGTCTAGTAAGTAAGGTCATGTTCACAAACATGACATGTGAGGCTAGCTTGTAAATGTGGGAGAAATGTAAAGTAATTGCTAACAGTTGGAAGCTATCCTCACAATACGGTACTGGAAAATACTTTCCATGCAAAATCTCTGCTTTCTGAATATAAAAAAACTATTGGAAGCTTCCTGTGCAACCTTTCAGTTTGAAACGGGGGTTGGGTGGGGAGGAGGGAGATTTGGGACATTGGTGATGAGAATGTTGCACTGGTGATGGGGGGTGTTCTTTACATGACTGAAACCCAAACACAATCATGTATGTAATAAATTTGTTTAAATAAAAAATTAAAAAAAAAAAAAGAAATTGCCCCTGGCTTGGGGGACTATATGGAACACCAGAGAATGGAACTGCGGTCTGTCCTATATCAGCGCCTGTAAAGCAAAGGCTTTTTCCTCTTTTTAATGCTTAATTCAAATTCACTATTTTTTATTTCCTTTTATAAAAATTTTAGACATGTACAATAATTTACTGACATTGTCTTTTGCATTTCCCCCTAATGAGTACTTTTGTCTTTTATTTATCTTTTTAAAATCTCCTTTGTGATATATTTTATACCAGATATGTCTCCCTTCCTAAAAAAAAAGTGCAATTTTTAAAAGTGTAAAAAAAAAGAAACTCATATATAAATTTGCATCACTCAAGAACATAAAAGATAGTGTTGTGTTAAATATTAATTATAGTGTTCTTGATGGTGGTGGATGGATGGTTGGCGGAGCTGCAGGCATCAGGGTGACAGCGAAGAAATGACCCACAGCAGTCAGGTTTCAGGAGACATGAAACTTTATTATAAGGCCCTAGCCATCATGTGTGGCTTCTAATCTAAACAGCCTCTACATCCATGCTGTCTCCAGCCCCCACCCAGGTGAGAGCGCGAACACAGTCCCCCACTACCACAAATTATGCAGTCGAGTTTCCCACATTTGGGGAAATAGCAGGGGTCAGCACACCTGGAGTGCAATGAGTGACCCTTACCCTGGGGAAACCACCTTCATGATCATGGTATCTCCCCTGCCAGGTAAGTATCATCCATGCTGTCTTGATCTCTCCCTGATGCTTCTTCCTGCTGAGTTTCTGTTACGTCTCCACAAAGCAACCCCTTAGTTACCAACCAGCCCTTTCCCAGCTATGGGAGGGTCTCCCTCTCCAGGTGAGATAGCCAGGACATTGAGGGGAAGGTAACAAATAGTATGATAATAATGCCCAAAGATGATAGATATGAGGACCAGAAGAATTGGTCCATGGTGAGAAGCTTATCACATAGTGGGAGATGCAGTGAAGGCAGAGAAGGGAACACTATGACAATGAGAGTTGGAAAAGATCATGTGAGACCAGAATTAGATGCTAAAAAGAGATAAAGTGATATGCACAATACCCCTTCAGTAACAATATTGCAAAAGGATAAAAGGGGCTGGAATACAACAAATAGGGTATTTGCTTTCTGACCTGTTTGAGCCCTGGCATCCCATATGCCCCACCCCAGCCTGCCAGGAGTAGCTAGGTGTGGGCCAAAAGAAAAAAAAAGTAAAAAGGAGAGAATAATAGAAATAAAGAGTGTATCTGCTCAGACATTGTCCTGCTCAAAAGAGACTTCCATTAACACTGAGAAGACTTAACAACAACAACGATTTGCTTACAGGACAGGGCTCCCTGCATTGCCCTTTGATTGTAAGGTGAAACCAGAGGACGCTCCACATCCTGACTTCAATGTTGGATATACAGATTCCAGGATCTTAAATACAGAAGCTTGATACCAACAACAGAGACTGTGTGAAAAATATAAGTGTGTTGGCACTACAGACAATGTCTTGGATTGGACGATCTAGCTTGCCTGGAGCCTAGAGTTGGTCTTGTGCCAGGAACCTTCAGGGATCGGGTCTTTTTGTATTTAGGCCAAGGTTATTTCTTTCCATGTCCCTCATATTTTGGTGGGCCTATGCAAACAACAATTGCCACTCTAACACCATTTTTGCTGTGCTCCTTTGACTCTAATCCTTAAAAAGAACCCAGTTAAGATTTGAGGTCAACTTAAGCTAATATGCATGAATATGGAAATGTAAAAAAAATGCTATGCCTGTAATGTTTAAGGAGTTATGTAAGTTTTATGGCTTTAGATTGCCTTGTGTGCTGTTAAGAAATATTATAGTGTGTTACAATCTTAATGTTCTTTGGATGAAATTTCAAAGTTGGGATATCAGCAAGGGGACTTCTGAGAATTATGTTATGTATTGTCCTTCCACTGTAACTTTACCTTGTCCTCTTTCTTTGCATCCTTGTTCTCATAATTAAAAATAAAAAAAAGAAATAAAGAGTGTATATGTGTGAGAGAGAAGGAGGAGGAGAAAAGAGGAACAAAGAAACAAAAACAAAAAAGAGAAGAAAGAAAGAAAGAAAGAAAGAAAGAAAGAAAGAAAGAAAGAAAGAAAGAAAGAAAGAAAGAAAGAAAGAAAGAAAGAAAGAAAGAAAGAAAGAAAGAAAGAGAGAGAAAGAATACACCTCTAAGAGTGCTGAAACTATTAAGTCATCATGCTGATATGGGTTTAGCAGAAATGTGTTTTTGTAAAATCACTTCTCGCTCCTTATCTCCAACCCCAGGTGAACGAGTCTAAATCAGGGTTATGCATGAAATAATCCAAACCAGGCCTAAGGTGAAATATATGTAGTCTGCGGTCTTTTACTTCATATGGAGAGCAAGCTACTTGCCAGAACTGCCATTTTTATTAAGTACAGAGAACACCCCTGGATGGGGCAGTAAGAACAGATAGCTCAGGTTATCCTGATTTGGGGTAAATCCAACTTGTACACAAACATATAAAGGAACCAAGGTTGATCTTTGTTTTAGGTAAAATAAAGTGTAACCTAACAAGTTTTATCACCTCATTTTTTTAAAGCAAATATCATCAATTTTCTTATTTAATGTTGCTTTCTACCTGACAAGCAAAGCTTTTCCCCATTGGTGAATCTTATAAATCTAATAAAATTAACTTATATAAGTTTGATTTTTTCATTATGTTTAGCAGTATTTGTTCATAAAATTTGTTTAAAAACAGCTTGTTTTCAACTTTACAATCTTATGTTGAAGTATGACATTAAAACCTAAATCACAGAGATAGCATGGAGGTAAGGCGTTTGCCTCACATGCAGGTCAGTGGTTTGAATCCCGGCGTCTCATATGGTCCCCTGAGCCTGCCAGGAGCGATTTCTGAGCATAGAACCAGGAGTAACCCCTGAGCGCTGTTGGGTGTGACCCCCCCCCAAAAAAAAAAAACCCTAGGGGCCGGCGAGGTGGTGCTAGAGATAAGGTGTCTGCCTTGCAAGCGCCAGCCAAGGAAGGACCCCAGTTTGATCCCCCAGCGTCCCATATGGTCCCCCCAAGCCAGGGGCAATTTCTGAGCACTTAGCCAGGAGTAAACCCTGAGCATCAAATGGGTGTGGCTGAAAAACAAAACAAAACAAACAAACCAAAAAAAACCCTAAATCACAGATCTGACCTGTCACATAAACGAAGCTTTTAGGCACAAGTTAAAGACTCGATGTGCAAATATTAGTTATTAAATAAAATGCAAAAATAAATTGTTTTGTTGTTATTAATATTGATGTTTTCTCTTCATAAATTTGAACAAGTTCGGAAAACCGGCAAAGCTTTGCAAAAGCCGGCTCCCTGTGTGTGACACCAGGCGGGGAAAATCCGCGAAAGTACACCGGCCCAGTGGGGCCCAACTGTGAAAAACTGTGAGTGTGACCTGTCTATGTCTGTCTACTGTCCTCTTGCGTGAAACTCTTGCGAGTGGGGCAAAAAGAGGCTCCAGAAACCTCGCTCGCCCAGACGCCATTTTCAGGGAAGGACTACAGAGCATGAAAACCAGCTAAGCTTTGCAAAAGCCAGCTCCCTGTGTGTGACACCAGGCGGGGAAAATCCGCGAAAGTACACCGGCCCAGTGGGGCCCAACTGTGAAAAACTGTGAGTGTGACCTGTCTGTGTCTGTCTACTGTCCTCTTGCGTGAAACTCTTGCGAGTGGGGCAAAAAGAGGCTCCAGAAACCTCGCTCACCCAGACGCCATTTTCAGGGAGGGACTACAGAGCATGAAAACCGGCTAAGCTTTGCGGCCGTGCACTCTTACTAAGGAAAGAACTCTATTGCAACAAGAAGGAAAAATCACACTAAGAACGGCGCTATATCACAGAAGCAAACATTTCTCTCCGGACTGTCTTCTCTGTTGCATGCTCGGGCCTAAGATTTGACCCAGTGTGAGGCTTCATCCACGGAGGACTCCCCTCCCTTAGAGGCAAGTCAGCCCATCCAGAAAGGGAGGAGCCAGAGGAGTGTGCTGCCTGCATCATATAGACAATGAATACCACCACAACACATAGAAAAACCCACAATGCAAGTGTGACAATGGGGAAACAACGCAGGCCAGCATCAGACATAGAGAATGAAGATGACAATTCTGAGGACCAGATAATGACCAACCAACTAATCAACCTCTCAGATAAGGACTTTAGACTAGCAATATGGAAGATGCTCAACGGACTCCAAGAAACCATGGATCGAGTTGAACAGAACACTAATAAGAACCAAGAAAATATGAAGACAGAAATCACAAAACTCTAAACTGAAATAACATGTCAACTAACAGGACTGAAAAAGTCAGTAAATGAAGTGAATGACAAAATGGATAAGCTCTGGGACAGGGTATCAGAAGCTGAGAATAGACTTGGTGCTGTGGAAGATGAGATACATAACAATTCCCTACAGCAAGAGAGATTGGACAAAAAACTTAAAGCAAATGAGCAGACAATGGAAAAATTAGTCAAAGAATGGGAACAGATGAAAATAGAACTCTATGATAAGATCAACAGAAACAACTCAGAGACCCAGGAAGAAAATTTCCAGGAAGAATCAACGGTCAAGAACATCATTAAAGAGAAACTTCCAGAGCTAAAGAATATATGTGATCAAATCCTGCATGCCTGAAGAGTACCAACCAAAAGAGACCCCAGAAAAACCACCCCAAGACACATCCTAGTCACAATGACAAATCCCACAGATAGAGACAGAATTCTGAAAACAGCAAGATCAAAAGGGGAAATCACGTTCAAGCAAGCTTCCCTGAGATTTAAAGCAGACCTGTCACCAGAAACACTCAATGCCAGAAAGCAGTGGTGGGATATTGTGACAAGACTGAATGAAATGAATGCTTCACCCAGAATACTATACCCAGCAAAACTCACTTTCCGGTTTGACGGAAGAATACATGGCTTCACAGACAAAAAACAGCTCAGAAACTTCACAGACACAAAACCAGCCTTAAGAGAAAAACTGAAAGACCTAATCTAAGACAAGACTACCCAAAAGACACACCAAATTTTGAAATAAAGATGGCGTTAAATCCCAGGACAATTCTTTCTCTCAACGTCAATGGACTAAATGCACCAGTTAAGAGACACAGAGTGGCTAAATGGATCAAAAAACTCAATCCAACCTTCTGCTGCCTACAAGAAACGCACCTGAATAGTCAGAACAAACATAGACTCAAAATAAAAGGCTGGAGAAAAATTATCCAAGCAAACAACACCCATAAAAAAGCTGGAGTGGCCATACTAATATCAGATAATGCAAACTTTATACTCAGGAAGGTTGTAAGGGACAAAGACGGACATTTTATATTAATCAAGGGGTACGTAGAGCAGGAAGAATTCATTCTCCTAAACATATATGCACCGAATGAGGGGCCAGCAAAATATTTAATACAACTGTTGACAAATCTGAAAAATAATATCAACAACAACACAATAATTGTGGGGGACCTTAACACGGCTTTGTCAACACTGGATAGGTCAACCAGACTGAAACCCAACAAGAATATACTAGACCTGAGGAGAGAAATGGAAGAAAGAGGCCTAGTGGATATATATAGGACACTCCATCCCCAGAAACCTGGATACACATTCTCCAATGTACATGGGACATTCTTCAGGATAGACTACATGCTGGCACATAAAACATACCTCCATAAGATCAAGAGGATAGAAATTTTGCAGACTACCTTCGCTGACCACAAGGCTCTGAAATTATTTGTGAACTCCAAAGGGACTCAGAAGAAACACTTTAACACCTGGAAGTTAAACAGCCTCAATCTCAATAACCAGTGGGTCCGAGATGAAATCAAGGAGGAAATCAAAAGGTTCCTGGAAACAAATGACAATAAAGACACAAACTCTCAGAACTTATGGGACACAGCAAAAGCAGTACTGAGAGGAAAATTTATAGCTTTGCAAGCACACATCAGGAAGGAAGAAGGAGCTTACCTGAGTAGCTTAATGACACAGCTAATAGAACTAGAAAATGCTCAACAAAAGGACCCAAGAATAGGAAGACAGAAGGAAATAACAAAGCTGAGAGCAGAAATCAACGAAGTGGAAACTCAAAAAACAATCCGAAAGATCAACGAAAGCAGAAGTTGGTTCTTTGAAAAAATAAACAAGATTGATAGACCACTGGCAAACCTAACAAAGAAAGAGAGAGAGAGAAACTTGATAACTCGTATCAGGAATGAAAAAGGAGAGATCACTACTGATATGACAGAGATTCAAAGGGTAATCAGAAACTACTTTGAAAAACTCTATGCCACTAAAAATGAGAACCTGGAAGAAATGGATAAATTCTTGGACTCTTCCCACTGAGTGGGAGAAACTATTCACCCAATACCCATCAGATAAGGGTCTAATCTCCAAAATATACAAGGCACTGACAGAACTTTACAAGAAAAAAACATCTAATCCCATCAAAAAATGGGGAGAAGAAATGAACAGACACTTTGACAAAGAAGAAATACAAATGGCCAAAAGACACATGAAAAAGTGCTCCACATCACTAATCATCAGGGAGATGCAAATCAAAACAATGATGAGATACCACCTCACACCACAGAGAATGGCACACATCACAAAGAATGAGAATAAACAGTGTTGGCGGGGATGTGGAGAGAAAGGAACTCTTATCCACTGCTGGTGGGAATGCCGTCTAGTTCAACCTTTATGGAAAGCGATATGGAGATTCCTCCAAAAACTAGAAATCGAGCTCCCATATGATCCAGCTATACCACTCCTAGGAATATACCCTAAGAACACAAAAATACAGTACAAAAACCCCTTCCTTACACCCATATTCATTGCAGCACTATTTACCATAGCAAGACTCTGGAAACAACCAAGATGCCCTTCAACAGATGAATGGCTAAAGAAACTGTGGTACATATACACAATGGAATATTATGCAGCTGTCAGGAGAGATGAAGTCATGAAATTTTCCTATACATGGATGTACACGGAATCTATTATGCTGAGTGAAATAAGTCAGAGAGAGAGAGAAAAACACAGAATGGTCTCACTCATCTATGGGTTTTAAGAAAAATGAAAGACATTCTTGCAATAATAATTTTTAGACACAAAAGAGAAAAGAGCTGGAAGTTCCAGCTCACCACAGGAAGCTCACCACAAAGAGTGATGAGTTTAACTAGAGAAATAACTACATTCTGAACTTTCCTAATAATGAGAATGTATGAGGGAAATGGAGAGCCTGTTTAGAGTACAGGCAGGGGTTAGGTGGGGAGGAGGGAGACTTGGGACATTGGTGGTGGGAATGTTGCACTGGTGATGGGTGGCGTTCTTTACATGACTGAAACCCAAACACAATCATGTATGTAATCAAGGTGTTTAAATAAAAAAAAAAATTCTTGGACTCTTATAATCTTCCACGGTTGAAGGAAGAGGATGTAGCATATCTAAACACCCCCATCACCATTGATGAAATTAAAACAGTAATCAAATGTCTGCCGAAAAACAAAAGCCCAGGTCCAGATGGATTCACTAATGAATTCTATCAAACTTTCCAAGAGGAACTACTGCCAATCTTGGCAAGACTCTTTCATGAAATTGAACAAACAGAAACACTTCCAAATAGCTTTTATGAAGCCAACATCACCTTGATACCTAAACCAGACAGAGACGCTACCAAAAAAGAAAATTACAGACCAATATCACTGATGAATGCAGATGCAAAGATCCTCAACAAAATCCTGGCAAATAGGATTCAATGCCTCGTTAAAAAGATCATCCACTACGATCAAGTAGGTTTCATCCCAGGAATGCAAGGCTGGTTTAACATCCGTAAATCTATCAACATAATACACAACATCAATAACAAGAAAAATAAAAACCACATGACCATATCAATAGATGCAGAGAAAGCATTTGATAAGGTCCAACACCCATTCTTGATCAAAACTCTCAGCAAGATGGGAATGGAGGGAACCTTTCTCAATATAGTGAAGGCCATCTACCACAAGCCAGTGGCAAATATTATCCTCAATGGAGAAAAATTGAAAGCCTTCCCTCTAAATTCTGGTACAAGACAAGGCTGTCCTCTCTCACCACTCCTATTCAACATAGCACTGGAAGTACTTGCTATAGCGATTAGGCAAGAAAAGGATATCAAGGGAATCCAGATAGGAAAGGAAGAAGTCAAGCTCTCACTGTTTGCAGATGACATGATACTCTACTTAGAAAACCCTAAAGACTATCAAAAAGCTTCTAGAAACAATAGACTCATATAGCAAGGTGGCAGGCTACAAAATTAACACACAAAAATCAATGGCCTTTCTATACACCAATAGTAATAAGGATGAAATGGACATTAAGAAAACAACCCCATTCACAATAGTGCCACAAAAACTCAAATATCTTGGAATCAACTTGACTAAATATGTGAAGGACCTATACAAAGAAAACTATAAAACTCTGCTCCAAGAAATAAGAGAGGACACACGGAAATGGAAACACATACCCTGCTCATGGATTGGCAGGATTAACATCATCAAAATGGCAATACTCCCCAAGGCATTATACAGATTTAATGCCATCCGTCTAAAGATACCCATGACATTCTTCAAAGAAGTGGATCAGGGACTTTTGAAATTCATTTGGAACAATAAACACCCTCGAATAGCTAAAGCAATCATTGGGAAAAAGAATATGGGAGGAATTACTTTCCCCAACTTTAAACTGTACTACAAAGCAACAGTTATCAAAACAGCATGGTATTGGAATAAGGATAGGTCCTCAGATCAGTGGAATAGGCTTGAATACTCAGAAAATGTTCCCCAGACATACAACCACCTAATTTTTGATAAAGGAGCAGGAAATCCTAAATGGAGCAGGGAAAGCCTCTTCAACAAGTGGTGTTGGCACAATTGGATAGCCACTTGCAAAAAATTAAACTTAGACCCCCAGCTAACATCATGTACGAAGGTAAAATCCAAATGGATTAAAGACCTCGATATCAGCCCCAAAACCATAAGATATATAGAACAGCACATAGGCAAAACACTCCAGGACATTACAGGCATCTTCAAGGAGGAAACTGCACTCTCCAAGCAAGTGAAAGCAGAGATTAACAGATGGGAATATATTAAGCTGAGAAGCTTCTGCACCTCAAAGGAAATAGTGCCCAGGATACAAGAGCCACCCACTGAGTGGGAGAAACTATTCACCAAATACCCATCAGATAAGGGGCTAATCTCCAAAATATACAAGGCACTGACAGAACTTTACAAGAAAAAAACATCTAACCCCATCAAAAAATGGGGAGAAGAAATGAACAGACACTTTGACAAAGAAGAAATACACATGGCCAAAAGACACATGAAAAAATGTTCCACATCACTAATCATCAGGGAGATGCAAATCAAAACAACGATGAGATACCACCTCACACCACAAAGAATGGCACACATCACAAAGAATGAGAATAAACAGTGTTGGCGGGGATGTGGAGAGAAAGGAACTCTTATCCACTGCTGGTGGGAATGCCGTCTAGTTCAACCTTTATGGAAAGCGATATGGAGATTCCTCCAAAAACTTGAAATCGAGCTCCCATATGATCCAGCTATACCACTCCTAGGAATATACCCTAGGAACACAAAAATACAATACAAAAACCCCTTCCTTACACCTATATTCATTGCAGCACTATTTACCATAGCAAGACTCTGGAAACAACCAAGATGCCCTTCAACAGACGAATGGCTAAAGAAACTGTGGTACATATACACAATGGAATATTATGCAGCTGTCAGGAGAGATGAAGTCATGAAATTTTCCTATACATGGATGTACACGGAATTTATTATGCTGAGTGAAATAAGTCAGAGAGAGAGAGAAAAATGCAGAATGGTCTCACTCATCTATGGGTTTTAAGAAAAATGAAAGACACCCTTGTAATAATAATTTTCAGACACAAAAGAGAAAAGAGCTGGAAGTTCCAGCTCACCTCAGGAAGCTCACCACAAAGAGTGATGAGTTTAGTTAGGGAAATAACTACATTTTGAACTGTCCTAATAATGAGAATGTATGAGGAAAATGGAGAGCCTGTCTAGAGTACAGGCGGGGGTCGGGTGGGGCGAAGGGAGACTTGGGACATTGGTGATGGGAATGTTGCACTGGTGATGGGTGGTGTTCTTTACATGACTGAAACCCAAACACAATCATGTATGTAATTAAGGTGTTTAAATAAATTAAAAAAAATAAATTTGAACAAGTTCAATTATAAACTTGAACACGTTTCTAAGATGATCCTTTTAAGTGATGGTCACACTGGTGATGGGATTGATGTTAGAATATTGTATGCCTACAACAGCCGTATTGTGAACAACGTTGTAAAGAGTAGTGTAGGTTTTTATTGTTTTGTTTTATTTGTTTGGTTGGTTGGTTGGTTCATTTCTGGGTCACACCCAGCCACTGCACTCAGGAATTACTACTGGCTCTGCACTCAGAAATTGCTCCTGGAAAGCTCTAGGAATTGAACCCGAGTCTGTCCCATCTGCAAAGCAAATGTCCTACCTCTGTGCTTATCGCACTGGCCCTAATAGCCATGCTTAATAAGTATATAAATTTTTAAATCTACAAAAATGAAAAGGTTGGTCCTATTACCAAGGATGACCCTGCCCCCTAGAGGATATTTGGGGGATTTGTTAGTCTCGTAATGATGGTTGGATGTTGCCAACAGAGAGCATTTGCCTTGCCTGCGCTATCCTAGGAGGAACTGCGGTTCGATCCCCGTGTCCCATATGGTCCCACAAACCAGGAGCAATTTCTGAGCCCATAGCCATGAGTAACCTCTGAGTGTTACTGGATGTAGCCCAAAAACAAACAAGCAAAATGGTACTTTCTCACATTGATATCCCATCTCTAGGAATGTGATCAGGAAATATCTGTGCACTGTTATTTGGGTAAGTCATTCCAGATAAGAGAGAAACTTTGAAGGTATCTCAACTCTTATAAAAAGCAGTGCAACATCACAAAGAATAAGAAGTGATGGTATTGATTGTGGGGAGAAAGGTACTCTCATTCACTGCTGGTGAGACTGTTGACTGGTCCAGCCTTTTTGGAAAACAATATGGATATTCTTCAGAAAAGTAGAAATTAAGTTTTCATGTAACCTACCCTTAGCAGTCCTAGGAATAGGAGCCCAAAAACACAATTCAAAAAAAGCCCTCTGCACTCCTATGTTCATTGCACTATTCATAATATTCAGAATCTGGAAATAACCCAAGTACTCGAGAACAGCTGAGTGGATAAAGAAACTGTGGTATATCTATACAATGAAATACTACACAGTTGTTAAGAAAAATGAAGTCATAAAATTTGGTTATATATGAATAAATATGGAGTGTATTATGCTGAGCAAAATGAAACAGATAATATATATATAATCACATGCACTTATGGAATATAAAAATAGTCTGGTAATAATAGCCAAAAACAATAGTGACAAGGGCCAGGAGAATCAGTCTATGGTAGGAAGTTTGCCACAATAGCAGGGAACTGTAGTTAAGGAAAAGAAGGGACCACTATGAAAAGGGTCCAGAGCGATAGCACAGAGGATAGGGCATTTGCCTTACATTGTGGCCAATTCCCAGGTTCAATCCCCAGCAGTCTATATGGTCCCTTGAGCCTGCCAGTAGTGATTTCTGAGTGCGAAGGCAGGTGTGGCAACCGCAAAACAAAAACAAAACAAAACAAAAAGGCAATGCAGGCACACTAAACTTTCAGCTCACCCACAGAGCAATATATGTGACAAAATGAGATCAAGTTAGGGAAGAAGCAACGAGCAAAAAAGAAAACAAATGGGGGGCCTCCTGGGGAAGAAAACCTAGTTGGGCACACTAGCAATGAAGATGCTAGATGAGGAGACTGATAGTGATGGAGATGTTCTAAATTCAACCTGGTGGTTTGCTTCATTGCTATGAGAATTTGTCCAAACTCATTGAAGTGGTCAACTGAAGGTTGACTTGTACATTGAATTATACCTTAATGAACCTTTAAAAAATAACCCACAGCCTGGGGAATACTTTAAGGACTAATTAAATGGCACTGGAACCTTGCAAGCATATACAGTGTGTTGTGGGTACTGAGCATCCGAGATCGAATAATATTGGCAAGAGTGTTCCTGATCCCAAGGTTCTCAACTACACAAATGTAGAAATTTTAGACAGAATTTGATGTAATAAAAGCAGGTTTCTCTGGGTGGCATCCATCCAAAAAGATGGTGGCCTTGTTCTAATCTAAACCATCTGTCACAAATATGTACTTTCATCTACTAACTGGTTTTCTTTGAATTTGTCCTTTGTGTTTTGGGTTTTTTTGGGGTGGAGGGGGAGTGCCACACCCAGCGGTGCTCAGGGAATCATTTCTTGCTCTGTGCTCAGAAATCACTCTTGGCAGGCTTAGGTAACAATATGAGATGCCAGGAATTGAACCTGGGTCTGTCTGGGGTTATCCGCATACAAAGCAAAAGCCCTACTGCTGTGCTATCACTCCATCCCCTGTCCTTTTTTTTTTTTTTTTAGCAAAATACTTCATTTTCCCTTTCCCTTTCTTTATTGAAAATAAATTAAGTCTTTTACCCTCTATTATTCAGAAAATATTTTCTTTGTTTTGGGACTATACTTGGCAGTGCTCAGAGAGTTCTTCTGCCAATACTTGGGAACTATATGGGATATCAGGGCTAGAATCTTAATCAGTCATATCCAAATCAAATGTCCTGTCCTCTGTACTATTACTCTAGAACCACATATTTATTTTCTATTTCTAGTATCTCCATTTACTTTTTGTTGTTAAATTCGTGCATCCTATGAATATTAAATGTCAAGGGAGTTGGTTGGTTTCTTTTACAATCTAGTTTATTTCTATTTTATTTTTAGTATCCACTAGAGTCCTTGGGGGTCCAGGGCCTCTCTTGTTTATGTAAGTGTAAAGTTGAGGTACTAAGGCTGGTAATTCAGTAAAATTCAGGTTCAACGGTGTGGGAGAACATCACCCCCACAGTCCACAGTACTCAGGAAGCAGTCTATTTCTCTAAGTTAAAATTACTCTCTTTTTTTTTTTTTTTTTTGGGCCTGGAGAGATAGCACAGCGGAGTTTGCCTTGCAAGCAGCCGATCCAGGACCAAAGGTGGTTGGTTCGAATCCCGGTGTCCCATATGGTCCCCAGTGCCTGCCAGGAGCTATTTCTGAGCAGACAGCCAGAAGTAACCCCTGAGCACTGCCAGGTGTGGCCCAATAACAAAAAAAAAAAAAAAATTACTCTCTTTTCATCCCTTCAGTCTCTTGAGGTAGTATTTTTTTTAACCTCTTCCTGGTGTTTTCCTTTAAATAATTGATTTGTGCTATCAAGGAAGTAAAAAAAATTGTTTTCACTTTTTCCTTATAAGTTTCAGAACTATCACTTTTCAAGAGCCTTATGGGGTCCGGACAGATAGCACAGCAGTAGGTCATTTGCCTTGCACAAAGCCAACCCAGGACAGAGATGGGTTCATTTCCCAACTTCCCATATGGTCCCCCGAGTCTGCTAGGAGTGATTTCTGAGCAGAGCCAGGAGTAACCCTGAGCACTGCCAGAATGGCCCAAAAAACAAAAACAAAAAAACAAACAAAAAAAGAACCTTATGGTCTGCTTAATTGGACATTCATGGTCATTAAATTACTAAAGTCAGAAAGCTTATTAATGAAACTCTAGTTTGGGTGATGGCAAGATGAGTATCTTTTATATTATTTTTCATCAAAATATAAAGTTTTATACAGGCTTTTATATACAACTCTGTCACAAATGCACCATGTCAAAATCAAGCATTACAATTTTTTTTGGTTTTTGAGCCACACCCTGCATCTTTTTTTTTTTTTTTTTTTTTGGTTTTTCAGGCCACACCTGTTTGATGCTCAGGGGTTACTCCTGGCTAAGCGCTCAGAAATTGCCCCTGGCTTGGGGGGACCATATGGGATGCCAGGGGATTGAACCGCGGTCCTTCCTTGGCTAGCGCTTGCAAGGCAGACACCTTACCTCTAGCGCCACCTCGCCGGTCCCCACACCCTGCATCACTCGGGGGTTACTCCTGGCTCTGCGCTCAGAAATCGTTCTTGGCAGGTTCAGGGGACTATATGAGATGCTGGGAATTGAACAAGGGTCTGTCCAGTCCACAGCCAGCCACATGCTGTACCACTGTGCTATCTCTCCAGCCCCCTATGATTTATTTTTAAGTTTGTGTCTTAAAGTAACCTTGGAGGGGCCAAAGTAATAAGACAACTTGTTTCACATGCAGCCAACCTGAGTTTGATCCCTAGCACCACATAAGATTTCCTCATTTTACTGGATCTTTGCAAAAAGGAAAAGAAAGGATATTGGGTGGGAGAGATAGCACAGTGGTAGGGCATTTGACTTTCATGTAGCTGACCCAGGATGAATGGTGGTTTGAGTCCTGTCATTCCATATGGTCCCTCTTGCCTGCCAGGAGTAATTTTTTAGCACAGATCCAGGAGTAACCCGAGTGCTGCCAATAACAAACAAAACAAACAGAAAAGGATATTGCCACATGATAATACTGGGGTACCAGGGGACTATGGGTAGGTTGTAGTTCAGAAGATTTCATCATAGTCTATAATTCCTGATACATAGGTACCATAAACTTTTTCAGGAAATACATATAAAGAAATACACATATTCCTCTCTTTTTCTCTACTGAACATATCCAAAGCAGCAATCCTGCATCCCAATAAAGAAATACATGTGGGGCCGGAGAGATAGCATGGAGGTAAGGCATTTACCTTTCATGCAGAAGGTCATCAGTTCGAATCCCGGCATCCCATATGGTCCCCTGTGCATGCCAGGAGCAATTTCTGAGCACGGAGCCAGGAAAAACCCCTGAGCACTGCCGGGTGTGACCCAAAAACCACAAAAAAAAAAAAAAAAAAAAAGAAATACATGTAAAGAAATACAACATAAAAATGTGTATATTAGGGGCCGGAGAGATAGTGTGGAGGTATGGCATTTGCCTCGCATGCAGAAGGACAGTGGTTCAAATCCTGGTGTCCCATATGATCCCCCATGCCTACTAGGGGCGATTTCTGAATGCAGAGCCAGAAGTAACCCCTGAGCACTGCAGAGTGTGACCCAAAAACCCCCCAAAAATGTGTATATTCCCCACCCCACCCCCAGGTCTGTTGAATAAGTCCAAGGTGGGTAGAATCTGGATTATTGCTCCTGCTAACAAAATGACCTGTCAACTGATGGCAGTCAGGGAGGTGGTAAAAATGTCCTGCAGCTTCTGGGTAAAGTCATGGACAGAGACCAGTCCCTAAACCAGGGCCCACTTGAAAAGCTGAACCTGGCTGTCACCCTACCCCCATCTTCTGCATAACCTTACCTGATGGTAAGACCTGCCCATTTCTGGAAGGGAGGTATCAAAAGGTCTGCCTCAGGGACAGGAAGGGGATGGATTCAAGGATTGATTGAAGAATTCAGCAGGAAATGGAGGAAGAAGCAGCAGGAGGAGAGTTGGAAGGATGGAGGGAGAAGAAATATGGTGAATGCAGGGTTGATTATGAATCCGGCATAAAAGGTAATGATAGAAGCCACACCTGTTGACTAGGGCCTGAATAAAGCTGATGTCTTCTGAAACCTGTTTGCTGTGAGTCTTTTCCTCTCTGCCACTCTAAGACCCACCAGCTGGAGGAGAAAGGACTCACCCTTCATCCATCTCACCATCATCCACCTCCATCCAGCACTCCATAATTAATCAGTTTTCTACACCTGGCAACGAGTGACAGTCTATGGTGATGGGGAAAGGGTAGTGCGAGAGTGTGGGAGTGGGGTGCTATTCCAGGGCACAAGGGGTATCTAGCTGTAGGGGTAAATGGGTTTAATGGAGAAAGCAAACAAATCCAGGATAAGTGAGCTTAGGGAAACAATACCTTAATAAGATGCAAGGTAAACATCTCTTAATTGTATCACATGATTTTCCAGAACCACAAATGATCTGACAATCCAAATTGGCCCCAAAAACACCCAAGTGTGGAGCAATCCAGGAGGCCGGTTATAGACACCTGGGTCAAGTGTTGTAAAGGGCATTGGATTGAGCTGAGGGGAGAATCAGAAATTGAGTGACAGGACAGGAACTAACCTGCTTCCTGCCCCACATACAGAATTATGCCCCCCAATTCCAGTTGGCCAGTATGAACACCCCACACCCATCAGAGAGCAAGGGACGCAGCAAGAACCAGAGAAGGTTACGGTATCTCCTCTTTATTTTGCTCTTGTTTTCTACATATTGGGAGATGTAGGGGTTCTCACTGGGGGGTTTCTAAGGCCCAAGATGACCTCTGTCCTGGACATTCTACCTTGATGTTAGGTACATCTGAGGCAGCAGAAGAGGTTTTACTTATCAGAACCCCAGAGCCAGGCTGAAAGATTGGAACCAGCAGCACCCAAAAGAGTATTGGAAGATGCAAAGAGATCTGCAGACCCTGTGAGGAGAAAAGGAGGAGACAGGGATGACGGTCAGGCATCGAACAGGTGTGGCCTAAGAGCCCAGCACAACAGGAGGATCAGTCCCTGTGTCCCACCCCACTGTGTCTCTGAATCCCATTCTCTGCTTGGGGGGTTTTCTAGAGACCAGCAGGAAATCCTGGGGAGTTGCTGCATATCCCACAGTGGCTATACCTAGGAGCAGGGGAGATGCCCAGGACTATAGAATAGCTGGGGATGCAGGTGACCTGATCAATGTTAGTTCTTCCACACCCAACACAGAACAGGGACAGGGTAGAATTGGGGGAGTTACAGGCTGCTCAGCACTTCGTCCCAAATTGTGGACCTACCTGCTCTGGGACTTCAGCCTCTCTCATCCCCGGTGCACCCTCTCCTAGCACAGCCACTCACCCACTGATTGCAAAGTGGCCACCAGGCTGCCCATGGCCACCTCACCTCCGTTGGCCACAGCTGCTGCTGACATCATCTTCGCCTCAATGGAAGAGGCAGCAATTCCTGCTCCAGTGAAGCCCATGGCGCCCAAGACCATGGGAACAGAAGCCACTGCTGTCACTGTGGGGAAAGTGTGTGTGTCACACACACTATGTGTGACAGGGATGGCTTGGACCAGCCAAAAAAAGGCAGGGACTCCCTGAGAAGGTCAGGATGACCTGAAGGAAGGACAGGATCCACCAGAGAGAAAGGGCAGGGATGCCCTGAGTGGAAGCCCCAGCAGCTTCCAGCCCCTCCTGTAGTACTTTGTGGTGGCCTTAGTTGTTCCCTGACACCAAGCCTCTGGGAAGCTGTGAGGTATCTACCTCACATTTCTGCACAAACCCAGAATATAGTGAGGATGGACAGTAGCTGGGGGTACATGGAGCTCTGCCTTCTGTACCTAGTTCCTGCCATTCCCAAGCCGTACAGTTAGAGGGCATACACACCTTCATCAGAAGCCTTCAGCATGGCAGCCTCTGAGCTCTGGCCCCACAGCCTTTGTCACTCACCGCTAAGTGTGGCATTTCTGATCGGAGTTCAGCTCACTCATTTTGGACACATCAAACTTCTGGGTCAGGAGCCAAGCTGATTGGACACGAAAAAGGTTCTGACTCATCCTTGGACTTCCAGGAGGGATACAAGGACATGCCTGGACCTCAGGAATTGCACTGGGGTCCTGTGTTCCTGGGGCAGTGATCCCCCCCCCAAAACTCTGTCCCCTCCCCACCCTTCCACAAAGGGATCGAGAGCCCAGTGGGGACTCAGGTCCATCCAGAGACTCACCTCCTCCGACCATACCAGCTATGATTCGACCTGTGGAGAAAATTGATCTGTGAGCCAAGATGTCCCCCTACTGGTACCCAGGTTCCTGAACATGGGTCAAAGTTGCCCACGCCAGGGCTGCATGTCAAGAGAAGATTCTTTCCTAGCAATACTCATTCTCATCCTGGGCTCTGACCACCCCCCCACACACATGGGGACAGGCCTGACCTGGCCACCTAATCACTAATGATTTCCTTCTCTCCAGCAGCAAAACCCACCCTAATCCACATGCACTTTGGTAGCGTAACAGGAAATCAATCAATAAATAAAAATAAAAAGGAAGAAAGAAAAAGAAAAACTAAATTAAAACAAAAGTTACCAAAAATCAAACACTGCCTCTCTCACTCCTCAGATCCCCAACCACATCCAGCCCACCAATGATGATGCTACCCAGGGTCCAAGTCACCTCCTGTTCATATCCACACATTTCTCCACCTACACAGAAGGATTGCATACTCGCCTTCCAGAAGCTTCTGATACACAGTGGTTCCTTAGGCAGGGCCCCTACAGTCTCCTGGGTGCCATGTTTCGCAGACCCCCTCCACTCCCTCCAGATTCTAACTCCAACTATCTGGAACAATCCTGAGGCACTTAGGGATTGATTCTAAGTCGAGAGATCAGAACAAAAATGAGTCCCTAGAATTCTGGATGTATCAAAGTCAGTCTCTCTTCCCCCTCTTCTTCCTCTTTCTTCTCTCCTCCTCCTCCTCCTCTCCCCCCTTCCTCCCTCCCTCCCTCCCTCCGTGTGTGTGTGTGTGTCTCTTTCTCTCTGTGGAAGCCCCGCCCCTGCCAGGCAGAAGCCAATGACATGAGTTTCCCAAAGACATGAGTTTCATTTTCTCACGAAAACGAAACCAAAGACACCTCAGCTGCCTCTCAAACAAAAACAATCCTGGGCCTGAGGCGCCTGCCGAGACTCATTTTCTTGCCTCTTTTTTTTTTTTTTTTATTGTAAGAATTTATTCAAGAGACAAAATTGATTAACATATTGAGGTAAACTGACATAACAATATAGTAACATAGCATAACATATAATTAATATAATATAATAATACATGTAAGTCAAAGAACATTTCTGAGTAAAACACAATTTTTTTTATCATAATGTCTTACATATCTTTCACAGTAGTATTTTAGGTACATTAATTAGCATTGAATCAGGGGAATATCCATTACCACTAGTGTTGTCCTCCCTTCATCCCTGTTCCCAAGCATATATCCCTTTCTCCCTCCTTTATGCCCCAGAATGCTAGTGTAACTAAAAGCAGATATGTTAACACTAATGTAAACCACTTTTTTTTTTTTTTGCAGTTCCAGATATTTTTACTAGTGGTTTCTTAAAGGTTTAGAGTCAAAGGAGCACTGTATAAACAATGTTAGCGTGGCAATTATCGTTTGCATGGGCCCACCAAAGTATGGGGGTCATGGAAAGGAAAAACTTTTGGCCTAAGTACAAGGAGACCTTACCCCTGAAGTATCCTGACATAAGACCATTTCTAGGCTCCAGGCAAACTAGTTTGTCCAATCCTGGTCATTGTAGTGCCCATACAGTTATATTTTTCACAGTCTCTGTTGTTGGTATCCTGTTTCTGTATTGAAGGTCCTGGAATCTGTATATCTTACATTGAAGTCAGGATGGTGCGGAGCGGCATCTAATTTCAACTCAGAATTAAAGGGCAATGCAGAAAGTCCTGTCCAGTACACAGGTCGTCGTTGTTGTTTAAATCTTCTCAATGTTAAGGAAGACTCCTTTGAATAAATCGATGTCAGAGCAGCAGTAGGGTCTTCCCTGTTAGAGAATTGCTTCCAGGTGATGTCATAGACAACTTTGGATGTTTCATAGATGGCTTCCCTGGTTCAGGGTGACTGGAAAATGCCCAGACCTCTGAGGCCTGTGCCAGGTCATCATGTCAATGTTCAGGGTGTAAGGTTCCATTGCACCACTAGATTTGTGTGTTCCTATCTCTATTAGATAAGAACTTATTTGTATGTATAGTATTTTTCATTTTAATGTGCCCGTGCAAACAAGGAATAATGCCACCTGGCGTTATCAGAGCATAAGGGGGTCAAAAGAACAAGTCCAACAATCCCCGTGACCTAGTTCAAACATAAGCATTAAACTGAGGGACTCTTTCACCAACATTCCTTATTGAACAGTTCACAAAGTCATTTTCTTGTCTCTTATCCTTCTCTAATTACTCGAAAAAAAATTTTGTTGTGATTATTTCCACACCAGAAAACACTTTAACCCATTCCTCATGTGCCCTGTACACCTCTCCTGCCTTTTGGCATTGTCCACTGTCCACCAGCCCTGTGATTCAGGACAAGAAGGGTCAGAGATTGGGCCAAGGACACTGTTTTCTTCTCTTCCTGGAAGATTTTCTAAGAGCTAGAGCAGTGTTGAGAAGAAGAACATTTGGTGAGGCCTGGGACTGTGAGAATGGGGACAGGAAACTGGAAAGTGTGTACTGGGGTATCCTAGTCTCCGCCTTCCATGGACATTGGGGTACAGAACCAGTTTGTGGGCAACTGACTTGGCAGGACACCCCTCAACAGCATCCTCAGGAACCTTGGGATAGTCTTTATATCCTAGAGGATATAAAAAACATTAGCACTGGGACCACTCAGCCTCTGGGGGAATGTTGGGGAGGGCAGAGCAAGTGAGACTTGACTACTGCTTTGGGGAACAGGGGGGGGGGGACTGGAAAGGTGTCCTAATGCTTTGTGGGCATCCCTAGAAGAACTTCCAATAGAAGAGCAGAACATGAAATCAAAGGCACAGGCCTATGGAACATTTCTATGGCGAGTTCTGAGCCAGAAAGAGCCCTGAGCATTTGGGCTGTGTGGAAGTGGAAGTGGCAGTTTGAGAAGCTAATTCATGCCAGGATGTTCCAGAATGCCAAATGAAGGCTCCATTTCCTAGCCATGTTGAAGGAATGAGGGCCTAGACAAACCAACTGATTTTACAGCTGGTTCCTGTTGTTTTCTTATTAGCAGTAATAATTCCTAGTGGGGTTTTATTTCTTCCCTTTTTTGTGGGGGGACACACCCAGTGACACTCAGGGGTTACTCCTGGCTCTGCTCTCAGAAATCGCTCCTGGCTTAAGGGACCAAATGGAATGCCGGGGGATTGAACCACGGTCCATCCTGGGAGTCAGTCGCGTGCAAGGCAAATGCCCTACCACTGTACCACTGCTCCTGCCCCATCTTAGCATTTTGTTTTGCTTTGTTTTTTGAAAGATACTAAAAGCTCTTTATTTTGGGCAACAGATTTCAGATGAAAACAATTTAGATTCACATTGAAATGTGCTTGTCTCACTCCCTGCCCTTCTGCTGCACCTCTTCTGTTAGTAACAGAGCCACCAAACGTAATTCAGTAAAATCAAAGACTGGATTCCTATAGACATGAATCGGATCCCATTTGATACAGTAATTACAAGATATTAGTCCAGAAAGGTATACCTTCTGGCCCATCCCTTAAGCAATGGTGAAGATGTACTAGGAACAGAAGATACACCATATTTTGCTCAAGAACTGCTACTTCTCCTCCGGCAAGTCCTGGACTCCGAGCTTCAGCTTCAGAGCAATCTGTTTTCTTATGCTTCCCTTCACAAACTCATTTTGTGGGCAAATAGAATGTCCTGAACTTGCAAACTGATGTCCACGAACCAAATCTTGGGTGGAAGGTAAAGAGTCAACTGTATTCAAGGGCAGCATGCATGATTAATGGCTCAAACAGGGCCACAAGAGCCAAAGCCTCCTCTATGTATTGTGCTGGTCTGGGCCTTTCCATGTACTGAGACTGACTGAAGAAATAAGAACTTCCTAGGCTCAGAAAACAGTAGCAAGGACTGAACCAGACCAGACTTGAGTTTAACAGGAAACTGGGTAGAGTTGGATCTAAGAAAAGGCATGTATTGGCCACTATAGCACTACAGTCCATAATACAGACTCAAAATCAATTGAGCAGAAATTTCCTCAGGTCCACGGATGTGGACCAGGATGTTTCTAGAGGGAAAGAGGTAGGCTTGTTTCACACTGGAGTTTGGTTTATGCAAATGATGGATTTCTCACTTGAAGTTCTGATTGGTGGAAAGTCTAGTGGGGACTGGCTGACTTTCATCTGGGTGGGTTTAAGCTGCCTGAGATTTCCTGTCTCCCAGCCCTGGCAATAGCAGGCCAGAGAGCCTGGGGTCACCACAGCCCAGCCCTCCATACAACCCTAATTTGATTTGCTTTTACCATGACTTAGGTTGCTTCTCTTTTCATTTTCTTTATTATCCTACTCATCAAATCCTGAACCTGAGACCCAAGACTCCTTCCTCCCACATTACTCCTAGGTTTTGTTCACCCCATAGGACACACAGAGCCCCCTCCATACCTGTCTGTCTGGTCCTGCAATCCTCAAAAAGACAGACACAGGGGATTGTCACTTCTTTTCATCTTTATTTCTCAGGTTTGTTTGAACAATGTTGGGGGGCACCACCATTTGTCCCCCAGGGATGAAAGACCTTTTCTGCTTCATTCCTGAGCCCATCACTGAGAGAGGAGGATTCTTCTTACAGACCTACCACCCACATCCCAAGACGAGATCCAACCGATCCCAAGATGATATTAGATGCTATGGACAGTCCACTTGCCCCTGCGGAAGAGAAAAGAGTAAGAGCTCCCGGGACAGACTTTGGGAAGGTGTGTGTGTGTGGGGAGGAGTGAGTGGATGAGACTTGAATTGTAAACACTCCCCACTACTCCTTCAGGACCCAGGTTTTGGGGAGAGGCTTTTGCCTCTACCAAGAGAGGAAAAGGGTACCCTGATGGTCATTTGAGGTACACTGGAGATTGTGAGGCCATGACTGCTGCTTCTCTATCCGTAAGGTGAGGCTGAAGCCCTTTAAGAAGGGACTGTCCCCAGCAGCTCTCAGGGATAGCAATGCAAGTGCTCAGGCCTGCAACACTGCTTCACAAAACAGAAGGCAGGCAGTGAGAGCATAAAAAAGAGAGCCCCTGAGATCTAAGACCTGGGGCAAAGGGTACAAGTCTGGCTGAAATTAGCCTCAGCCAAGCTCCTCCAGAGCCCTAGAGACAACTCCTCTCCTTTCACCTCCTTTTTTTGGTTTTTTGTTTTGGAGCCACACCCAGCAGTGCTAAGGGGTCACTGCTGGCTCTGCACTCAGAATTCGCTCCTGGCAGGCTTGGGGAACCATACAGGATGCCGGGGATCAAACCCAGGTTGATCCCAGGTTAGCTGCATGCAAGGCAAATAACCTAACAGCTGTGCTATCTCTGTGGCCCAACACTTTTTGCATTTTTAAAACTGGAGCTGTTTGGGGCCAGAAGGGGAGAATCAATCAGCGTATATCACTTCCCTTGCATTCAGCCAATCTGGGCTTGATTCCATATATCCCATATGGTCCCAGAATTGATCCCTGAGCACAAGACAGCCAGGAGTTATCCCTGAGTACTACAGGGTCTGACCCCTCAAAAGAAGTAAACAATAACAGAGTACTGTTATGTGCACAGGTATTTTTAGTGTGTGGACACAATATTCTATAATTCTTTCTTGGTCTTCCTTTAGTTTGGGGGCCACACCTAGAAGTGCTCTGGGGTTTACTGTACTCTAAAATCACTCCTAGCAAGCTTGGGGTACTATATGGGATGCTGGGGATCAATCATGTGCTGTGCTATTATTTCAGCCCCCTCCCCTCACCTCCTTATGTTGACACTCACCCACAGACTGCAGAGTGGCCACCAGGCTGCCAGCGGCCACCCCGCCACCATTGGCAATGGCAGATATGGACATCATCTTGGCTGCCAGGGAGGAAGCTGCGATTCCTGTGGTGGTGAAGCCCAGGCAGCTCACAGCCACAGGCACAGCTCCCACAGCAATGGCTGTGAGAGGAAACAGGACCAGAGTTACCCAGGGAACAAAGCCCCAAAGACATTTAGCCCTGGGATACATGCAGAGAAGACAGCCCATGTCCTGCATCAAAGGGAAGCAAATTGGGGTAGGGACAGCAGAAGGGAGGCCTGAAGTCCCCACTTATCCAGTTAGGCCAGGCTCTAAGCTGCAGCAGGGCTTCCCAAGGCTTCAGTTACTCTCCAGTTGGGCTGCTGCTGAGCTGGCAAGCTTGCAGCCCTTGGGGAAGACAACATGGTTGGCCGGTCTTGGCCCAGGCTAGGAAGAGGTTGGGGCACAAGTATCTCACTGCCCCCAGATTCAACAGACCCCTGAGCATAGCCAATGTGCTTGCTCTATGTACATTAGGGGTCTGTCTTATGTGACTCATGACATCTCTGGGCCCAGGGAACTGTTTTCTAAGAAGGCTGTGAATCTGGGAGGCTATAGATTTCACTCTGCAGAATTTCTGGGCTCCTGGTAAGACTTCTCTCCAAGTGCTCCCTCACACTCCAGGCTTCAAACTCTCTACTTCCTGTGTCCCTCCAATCCCCACCCCATGTTTATTTCTTGCTCCTTGCACCAAGGCTTGGAACACACCTGCCCTAGACATAGTCAAGGCTGTGGACAGCCCAGTGTTGGATGCCCTCTATGACACAGTTCCTGAAACACCTGGCAGACAGAGCCTTTGTAGAGCCATTTGTTCCAGGGAACCCCATAGAGAAATTGTTTGGGGGATTCTCCTTGAGGCTGAAAGTGTTGGAGACACCACCCTAACAGAGATGGGGAAGGGATTCTCCTTGAGGCTGAAAGTACTGGAAATACCACCCTAACAGAGATGGGAAAGGGCAGCACAAAGAGAGGCACCATCCCTCATGATAAGTGATTCCTAATCGGACTTGACCTTGGACCATTCTTCCTCACTCACAGAGAGCTCTGGTTAAAGGAGATAATCTCTATCAATACTGTTAATTCAGGGCACTCCTAAATCTAACTGTTCATGCTTATCCTTTCCCTAGAACTTCACCTACCATCACCCCCATATGTCCTGCCATAAGTCCTGTTGCCCTTCACAGCATTCCAGTTCTTCCTTTGGTGCTATATATGCTTTGTTAGAAGGAAATAAACTCTAAACAAGAAAGAAAGAAAGAAAGAAAGAAAGAAAGAAAGAAAGAAAGAAAGAAAGAAAGAAAGAAAGAAAGAAAGAAAGAAAGAAAGAAAGAAAGAAAGAAAGAAAGAAAGAAAGAAAGAAAGAAAGAAAGAGAAGAAAGAGAAGGAAGGAAGAAAGAAAGAAAGAAAGAGAAGAAAGAGAAGGAAGGAAGGAAGGAAGGAAGGAAGGAAGGAAGGAAGGAAGGAAGGAAGGAAGGAAGGAAGGAAGGAAGGAAGGAAATAAACTCTCTGGGATCATCAGCCTCAGATCAATTCCTCCCAGGTGGCCAAGTGGAGAAACAACCTCAGTCCAAGAATGCCCCGGGGGAACAGATATTGACCCTCCTTGTGTTGACACTGTCAGCCAAGGGTCTGAGCCCCCCTCACACTCACCTCCTCCCACCACAGCTGCTGCGGCAGTCTTGGCTGGAAAGCAAAAGAACATTCTGTGAGTGTGTCTACCCTGCTCCCCAACTCTCCCAGAGCCAGGCCCCTATGAAGGGATGGGGTGGCTTCAAGTGACACACAGGAAAATATGACACCAGAATAGCTCGTCTGCCCTCCCTCAAAAATGAGATGTCATGCAGGAGGGCCCCCTGGCCAGTGTTTGGGGTGTAGGGCTGGAGAGCCTGATCTCACAGTTGGGGTCCTGTCCTGATGGGTCTGCATGGCTAGGTAGTGTATGGAGACAGGCCACTGGCCCAGGTTATCAAAAACTCAGCCACATTGGGGCCAGAGAGATAGCAGAGTGGGTAGGGTGTCTGTCTTGCATGTGGTTAACCTAGGTCTGACGATGGTTTGATTCCTGGCATCCCATATGGTTCCCCGAGCCTGCCAGGATCGATTTCTGAGTGAAGCTAGGAGTAACTCCTGAGCTCAGTCAGGTGTGAACCCTCCCCCCCCCACAAAATAAAACCAAAACAAACAAACAAACAAAAAAGGAAACAAAAACTCGGCCACATATTTTCATTCTGACTTGCATCTCATTTCTTTTTCTTTTCTATTTTCTTGTTTTCTTTTCTTATCATTTCTTTTCTTTGTTTGAATGGGGGGGTGCATTGAGCCCTCCACAGAGATGCTCCTGGCTCTATGCTTAGGAATCACTCTTAGCGGGACTCGGTGAACCGTATGGAATGTTGGGGATCGAAACCAAGGGGGTCACTTGCAAGACTAGCAGCCTTCCCATTGAAGAAGCTCCCTGTCCTGTCTGCCTTGTATGAGTCTATTTCTTTTCTCCCCATCTGAGGCATATTTTTGTGCCTTACAAGCTGGATTTGACTCCTGAGAACCATCAAACTTCCCCTGAACACTCTGATGTGAGCAGCCCACAGCCACTGCAGCAATGCTCTCTCTCAGGAAGCTGTGGATCTCTGGACAAAGTGGCTTCATGAAACTCATGATTTGACTGGGACAGGGAGGCCCAGGGTGGGGTCCTGCTGAAGGTATCACTCTTCTGTTTGCTCCAGGATGCTGTGGCTTCCTCTGCTCCAGAGGGCTGGCTTTTGGGAGGATCATAACAGGAAGGGATCAGATATTTGAGAAACTAATCAGACTCATGGCAGAAGACCTGCCACCTACTCAGAGGTGGTCTTCAGGGAACCCAGCTAGTGCCCAGGCTAGACTTGTCTGACTCCAGGGCAACTCTGGAGGAAACAACTTTTCCAGGAAAATGGAGTTGAGGGCAGTGCTTAGGGTCGGTTGTCAATTCTCAGTGGCCTCTCCCACTCCCACTCCCTCCCCTGAACATTTGTGCTCTGGAAGGTTGAAGGAAGAAGGACCACGAGGGGGAAAGAAGGGCAGATGATACATGGGCCAGTCAGTTGGAGACAGGGTTATTGCTCACACATAGCCCTGGAGGCTCTCCTGGGCCAAATTTAATAACCGCCAAGGCCTCTCACACTGTGAGAATAAGCAGTTGTCAACCCCTCCATTTTGAATAAATCCTTTTTCTGAAGTAGGGGCTATCATGAGATGTTCTCACCAAGATGGGCCTGAGATATGGGCTAGTGCCCCTCAGGAACACCAAGGGGAGGATTTTCCCATCAATATGGCCTGAAATGGCAAAAATAATGAAACAATAAGAGGTTATGGTCAGGGCCGAGAGATAGCATGGAGGCAGGGTGTTTGCCTTGCATGCAGAAGGACAGTGGTTCGAATCCTGGCAACCCATATGGTCCACTGAGTCTGCCAGGGGCAATTTCTGAGTGTATAGCCAGGAGTAACCTCTGCCAGGTGTGACGCAACCCCCCCACAAAAAAACTTAAAATAAAAAAAAAAAAGAGGTTAAGGCCATGACACGGGTTCCAGAAAAAAACTACAAAGCGTGCTTAGAATATAGACCAGGTGGCTGCTTGAAATGTTAAAGGAATGTTGAGACTGTAACTCTATATATATATATTGCTTGAATATTTGATTCAGGGTCCTTGTCTGAAGTCCACTGCATTGGACAGGCTTGAACTCCAGCTAGCTGGAAATTAAACCTCCCTTTTGCTATTACATTATCAAGTCTGGTTTTTGAGTTCCGTGCCATGGGGGAAGTTTGTTTTTGGACTTAACAACATAGAGTTCTTGAGGGGATGGGCCTGGAGACACCCCAAGATCATATCTACGGGGCCAGAGAGATAGCACAACAGTAAGGCGTTTGTCTTGCATGCAGGACGTTTGTTCGAATCCTGGCATTCCATACGGTCCCCCGATTCTGAGCATAGAGCCAGGAGTAACCCCTGAGCGCTGCTGGGTGTAACCCAAAAACCAAAAAAAAAAAAAAATCATACCTACAAGGGCCTATTTCTGCCACTCTCCAAAAGTTCCCACAAGTGCTTTTCCTAGTCACTTGTGACAAGTTCACTTTACCAGTATCTATTGTATTTTGTTGGCCTTAACTGACAGTCCTGGCAGAAATAAATTCTCTGATCACCATGCGCGCGCGCGCGCACACACACACACACACACACACACACACACACACACACACACACACGCGCGCGCGCGCGCGCGCCTTTGTGATAAACAAAAGACCTGAGAAGATCTGGAGTGGGGTGATCTGTGGCCCTCAGCTTTGCCAGTATCATCTCATTCCAGTGAACTCATTTTCTAAGTGCAGGGACAAGAACTGGACAGTGAGGCCCAATGCTGAGGACCTGAGCCCTGGAGCCCAGCACCCCGGGTCAGGAGAGGGAGAGGCTATAAAGTATCACTCTGTCCACTTAGTCCCAAAGCAGGACTGTCACAAGCCAACTCCCCTACTCCTGTACACTTACCCAGTGAGGAACTTGCAACCAGACCTGGGCCTGAAGTGACTAAGCTGGCCACTCTAGCCACTGTCAGGCCCTTGGAGAAGGTTGTGGTCAAGATCTTCATCGCAGAGATGGCTGCCATGATAGAGAATGTCCACACCTGTACAAGAGCAGGAGGCTCTGTTATGTCAGTGTGTTAGCCACAGTGCCCAGCAGCACTAGGAGAACGGAGCTCTCAAGGGACTTTGTCGGGGCTTCTGAGTTCTGGGGACAGCAATCTGCAGTAGAGTCTAGAAGCTTTCTGACTGTGTCAAGTGAGATAATGGAACAGGGGGTGAGGGTGTCTCTTGGGAGGCTCTACTTCCTTCAGAAGCTTCCAAGGTGAGAGAGAGAGAGAGAGAGAGAGAGAGAGAGAGAGAGAGAGAGAGAGAGAGAGAGAGACAGACAGACAGACAGACAGGCAGACAGACAGACAGATACAGACAGAGACAGACAGAGAGAGAGAGAGACAGAGAGAGACAGACAGAGAGAGAGAGAGAGACAGAGAGAGACAGAGAGAGACAGAGAGACAGAGAGAGAAACTGAAATTTCCTATATCCAGGAGAAAGAAGAAGGGCTTGGAACACCAAGTCCCATGTTCCTGGTCAAAATGAACCTGCCCCACCAGGAATCTGAACACTGAAAGACCAAGATAGGTTCAGAGCCTGGTCCCAGGTGAGGAAGTGATGTTCTGGTCACAGCTTCTTGAGAAAGGAGAGCCCGGGACCAGCCAGGGCTGGAGCCTGATCTAGAACAACTAGGAGGGGTTCCCAAAGGCTGATCTCGCTCTGGCCTCTTCACCCCCAAGAAACAGTCTTACGGCCTCCAGCGCACTAAACCTGAGAGAGGTCCAGAGCCCCGAAGAAGGACCTGGGCTAAGTTCTCCTCCACTTGCCACCATGTGTGATTCCTGAAGACTTCTTCAGCAGCAAACTGGTCCTGGTTCCACACCAGCCTCCCCTGCGTTCACCACCACAGCCCCCACCACCCTAAAGGGGCTCGGGAATGCCACACACCTGTTACCCAGAGAAGCAGGTGCCTTCGTTGTGGATGTTCAAGCCTGGCGATTCTCTCTAAATATAAACTATGCACCCCCCACCCCAAGCCCCCTGCACTTCCAAATTCAAAGGAGCCCCACCCTCCTGGGCAGGAGTCCCAGAGCTGAGAACTGAGTTTCATTTCTTGGGAAATGAAACCTAAGTAGTTTCCTTTTCCTGTGCCTAGGTAAACAAAAGAATCGGAGCATTTCTGATCTCTATCCAAGCAGGAAACAGATGTTGAATCTGAGTTCAATTCTTCCCAGGCATGATTTTATAAGATGGCCAAACAGTTCTGGTATTGGGTCTAGGAAATGCTCATGGCGTTTAAGTACCCCCAATAGCCCCACAAACACAGCACTCAGCCTCATTCTGCAGGAATGGGAAGCCCCAAGAGATCCCATGGTCACCAGTGGTATTCAGTCTCCATTCTGCTACCTACCCTAGTGGCCTCCTTCAACACACCTTCAACAAGAGAATGAGTCCTGCCAAGAGACTGTAGCCTTACCAAACCTTCCTGAGTGCCAGAAATCCTGAGAACACAGGCATCTCCCTTCAGCCTGGAGCCACAGCACTTGTGGGGGACAACCCCATGATGCCGCCATACATACACAAGCTTCCAATCCTCCTCCCAGCCCTGAGGAGTGACCATAGTGTCAGAGCCCAGAGAGGTGGTGAAACTGTCCCTATAACTGTTCTAGCCAGAACAGTCCTACCTGCTGCTTAGGTGCTGGGGCCCAGTTTCCTTTGCTGTGTCCTTCACATAGACCCCAAAGTGTCACCAACCACAAAAAGAAGCACACACCAGACATGGCTTTTGGCCTTCCTGGTGCAGTGCCTAATTTTCCTCCCAAGAAATAACTGCCAGAAGGCCCATTTGGAGAACTCAATCATTGACCCTTGCATGGATTGCTGGCTATATTTCTGACATGGCTGTGACTTTATATATCTCTTTACTTTTATTTATTTGATTTTTGTCTCCTTTTCTACTACAGAAATTTGGCTTTAGCTTTTCTTTTCTTTTTTTGTTTTGTTTTGTTTTGTTTTTGGGCCACACCTGGTGACGCTCAGGGGTTACTCCTGGCTATGTACTCAGAAGTCGCTCCTGGCTTGGGGGAACCATATGGGACACCGGGGGATCAAACCGTGGTCTGTCCTAAATAGCGCCATTTCGACGCCGGGGGCCCCCCCCCCCCTCTTTAGCTTTTCTATACTCACAAAGGAATTTCAGTACCAAAGCAAGCTGCTAGAAGTTCCCTGCTGGCTTAGTATATTTGCAACTCAAAGCTCACCAGCTACCTCTCATTCTCTCTCTTTCTGTCAGGCTTTTACTCCCGAAGGCCAAGTCAAAACATGGCATCTTCAAGACAATGGTCTTCTCTCCCTGCCTTTGAGCATCACAGTAGATGATTTTAATCTCGGGGACCCTTCCTGTCACTTTGAATACCTGCTTACAAACAGGTTTGGTCAGTGTAGAATTGGGCTATTTTACTAGGTATATTCTGTACCCCTTTCTTTAGTGTATTCTCTTTCTATTCCTATTATCATAGGAAGTGGGTCTTAGCCCCTAGCTAGAATATTAATCAGGTTAAGAATATTTGTTATCAGTGCTGTGTATGTAAATATTTTAGGGGATTATTATGTTACTAACCCTAACCTGATTGGTGATTGTGCCCAGGGTGTGACCTGGCATTCTGCCCCCACCCTAGGGTAGTACCTGATTCTGCTTCCACCATTGGTTGGTATCTGATCCCAACATTGGGTGGTACCTGATTCTGGGGGATAAAAACAAGGGTCTGTGGAAGGTGAGAGGCTTTTTGCTGGAACTGAGGCTGAGTCTTTGGACTTCAGTCTTGTCCACCGAATAAAGCTAATATTTCCATAAGCCTGACTGTCTGCGAGCTGTTTACCCGCTGTTTCACCTCAGAACCGTCGGCTAGACAGGGTGGCAGACGCGTGCTCCGAGCTGAAGGGGAAAGACCTCATCCTCCATCCCTCCATCAGTCAGCCTCTTCAGGGGCTGACTTGCAACAATCAGAAGTAAACCAGGATTCCTGCTATCCTTTAATTTACATCAGTAATGACACCTAGGGCCAGGAACTTCTTTGATATGTAAGAATTTAGCCTTCCTTTTATCCTCTAACTCCTAACTGAAACCTATTCTATTCTAAGGTTACAAACCACCTAAAGCTATGTGTATTTGTTCTAAAATAAAATAATGTACATTACATTCCTTTCATGTTACGACTGCCTCTTTTTCCCTTTATATACTCCCCTGCCTGAAGATTAAATTTGTCACACTCTTGCCAGAAAGGTGTTGACCCCGCACATACTGCATGTGGTATTATTATTTCATATTTCCCATCCACCTCGTGTGCCCGCTTTCTCCCCGTAAAGGTTCTCGAACCCTAGGAAGGTTTTGCTTAGGGACGCAGCAACACGTCCGCAGCACCAAAGGACATGTCCAACAGCTCTGGGGTCAGGGGCCTTCCTCCCTCAGCCCCATACTGCGCTGGGTTCGCTGTTTCTCTTTGGCTATTCATTGATATAAGTAATGTCTTTGAATTCTGAGTGGAATTTGCATAGACAGGCTCCATCCATCACAGGCTTTCTAAGGCCTTGCTGTGAGAGACCAGAAAGAAAAACCCTCCATATTGGAAGGTCAGATCTGAGAAGATCTGGGAAGTGGCAATGAGCTTGCTCCAGAGACTGGAAGAGCAAGGTCCAAAACCATCTCCAGTGATCTCTGCATCCATCTCTCATCTGACAAGAGAAACCCCTTCAATTCTTTTCAATTATTGTTGCTTGATTGTGGCAGTCACTGGAACCACCTCAATTCTTCAGGGGGGGGGGCAGCAAGTGCTCTTCTGCTTAACCCATCTCTTTCTATTCTCTTCTCCATAGAAATCACAGTTTCAGAGCATAGAAGAGCTCTTACCAAATTTTAGTCATGTTTACTTTAAAGTGGGGGAGACAATGATCTTGGAGCAGGACAGTGATCAGACTCACAAAGGCCCCAATCCTAGTTAAAGTGATTAAAATTTAAATGTGGAGCCAGAGTGATAATACAATGGTAGGGCTCTTGCCTTGTATCTGAGTTTGATCCCTGGCCCCCCAGGAGCGAGTCAAGTGCAGAGCCTGGAGTAACCCCTGAACAATGCAGGGTATGGTTCAAAATCCAAACAGAGGGGCCAGAGAGATGGCACAAGTGGTATGGCATCTGCCTTTCCGGTGCTAGCTTAGGACAGACCAGGGTTTGATCCCCCAACATCCCATATGGTCCCCCAAGCCAGGAGCAATTTCTGAGCACATAGCCAGGAGTAACCCCTGAGCAACAACAGGTGTGGCCCCCCCCAAAAAAAATAGCTCTGACCCATTCCACAAGGGTCAGTCCTTCAGCTGTAACCTACAAATAGATTTCCACTGTCTATATATGTGTGTGTGCACGGTGGGCTCCTCTATGCTTGTATTGTACATGTCTGCTGTATTGTACATAATGCCTGCCTATATTGTATATCGTTTCTATTATATGATATCCCTCCTCCCCACCCCTTGTCTACCACCTTACAAATCCTCTTCTATCCTCTTATCCCCTCAACCCTGATACAAGCTTTAATATAAAAATTGAGGAAGAAAATATTGTCACCTACCATTCAAATCCCTAGATGTGGAGACACTTAAGTATGGTTATTATGTATCTACATTATATGATTTAATCATAGGATTAAAAGAAAGTCCCTTCTTTCTTTTTTTTTTTTTTTTTTGAGGGGGGTGGGCATACCAATAGCGCTCAGATGTTACTCCTGGCTCTGAGCTCAGTAATCGCTCCTGGCTCAGGAGACCATATGGTATGCTGAGAATTGAACACACGTCCCATCCATTCTGGGTCAACCACGTGCAAGGCAAATGGCCAATCACTGTGCTACCATTTTGGCACATTTTTCTTTTATCTTTTTCTTTTTTAATTTAAGCACCATGATTACAAACATGATTATCGTTGGGCTACAGTCACAAACAGAACATCCCCCTTCACCAGTGTAACATTCCCTCCTCCCAATGTCCCCTCTCCCCCCTTCTCATCCCCTGCCTGTATTCGAGACAGGCATTCTACTACAGTTACTTGTTTTTAACTTAGTAAACTGTTTTTTTTTTTTTCTTAAAGGATAAGTGTTTAAAAAAATACAATAGTAAAGGTGTGAACAGTGGCAATCGCCGTTGTTTGCATAGGCCCTGAAAAATATAGGGAAAGTGGGAAAAAAAATCCTTGACCTGATTATAAGAAGGCCTCACCCCAGAAGTTTATTGGCATAAGATCAACTCTGGGCTCCAGGCATACCAGTATGTTCAACCTGAGTCAATCTCCATATTCCCAGTGAAACTTTTTTACATTTTAGCTGTTGTTGGTATCAGGTTCCTATATTTAAAGATTCTGGGTTCTATGCAATTCTTTCATCGAAATCAGGCTGATGTGGAGCATCCTCTAGTTTCAGCACACCATTAGATGTGGAATGATCTGCCCTGCAAGCAGGTTGTTGCTGAGTCGTGTTGGTGTTGAGAGCACTTTTTGGAGTAAGTCAATGCCAGAGCAGTGGTAGTCTTCCCTGGTAGAGGTTTGCATCCTGGTAATGTTATAGATAATTGTGGTGGTTGTTTCCATAGATGGTATCCATTGTTCAGGGATGTATGGGCAATGCCCATTCTTCTGAGGCCTAAGCCAAATCATTATGCCAATGTTCAGGGTATTTGTGTTCCCATTACCAAATTTGTGTTCCCATCTCTATTAGATAAGAACTTGTTTGCATATGTATTATTTTCCCATTTTAATATACCTATGCAAAAGAGAAACAATACCACAGATATTGTTGGTGCATCTGGGGGCCAAGGGATCAAGTCCAACATTCCCCATAATTTGGTTCAAACATGAATTCTATACAGAGATACTCTTCTACCAGTATTGCTTATAAAACAGACCTCAAAGGGAAAAAAGCAAACAAACAATCAAATAAAAAACAGTGGGCAAAATTGTCATTATATTCAAAAAAGTTATAGATATTAAGGGAATACATCTGAGATATACAAAGGAGATACACGTGTCCCTTTTATGTTTTAGAAATAGTCGATGGAGAGGGTGTTGTTTCTGGGACACCACTTTGGTCTGTGATTTGGCCATCTGGAGTCTGTAAACAACTCACAGCACCTCATATCAGGAAATGTCTTTGAGTGGGGGCGTCTTGGAAACTGATTATGGTAGCAAGCATAGGTACCCAGTGAAGGGAGTTGGAAGATGGGAGTCCATTGACTTTTGCCCCCATGCGGTCTGAAAATGGGAATTGAGAGAAGGCTGTGGGGGGCAGCCAAGGATGCATCTTTCCCTAAGCTTGGCCAAAAAGCCTATCGCAAGGAGGCATATTGTCCCCGTGTTGCCCGCTGAAGCTTCTGACTCCCCGGGAGGAGTTTGCATCCTTAATTGCTGGAAGCTCAAAGTTCACCAGTCCCCTCCCCATCCCCTGCAGGAATGGGGAAGCCTGGGGTCTCCTTTAAACTGCTCCTCGCTGGAACCCACTTGCTGGGATCCTGAGCAGGCAGCCAGGAGTAACCCTGAGGACCAGGAGGAAGGAGAGAGAAGGCTGTGGGGAGCAGCCAAGGCTGCATCTTCCCCTAAGCTTGTCCAAAAAGCCTACCACATGGAGCTATGTCGTTTCCGTGTTGCCTGCTGAAGCTTCCCTCATCACATTTTTCTAATCACTTCTTGCCATTGTGAGGTCCTAATCAGCTGCTAGAGGGGAGAAGACACAAGGAGAAGGCTGCCCAATTCAGAAAACCTTGACTTGGCAGTTTGGATATACCCATAAGTCAGGGGATTTTGGAAGTCGAGTGACACTTTATTTGGAAATAGTGTCCCTGGGACTATGGGCCTGGCAGGACATCCGGAGAACGCAGTACAGACACCAGGGAAGGTCATGGCACCTCTCTTTATTTCTCAAGGCTTCAACACTGTAGGAGGCATCGGGGCTATCATGGGCATTTCTGAGGTACTAGGTGGTGAATCTCCTTCCTGGGAGGAGTCGCAGGACAGGGGTGTGTCAGAAAGAGGATGGTTCTTCTCAGACCAGAGCCAGGCCCCTAAAGCAGACCCAGAAGAGCCCAAAAGGATATTGGAGGTGATGGAGAGTCCACCCATACCTGTGGGGAGAAAAGGGAAGAACAGGGGTGCTGGTCAGGCATTGAACAGGGTATGGCCTCAGAGTCTGTCACATCAGGAGGATCAGGCCCTGTGCCCCACTCCACTGCAACTCTAAACCCTACCCTGTACTTTTGGAGTTTTCTAGAGACCAACAGGAAGTTCTGGGCAGCTCTTGCATCTCCCACTGCACCCAGGAACAGGGGAGCTGCCAAGGGGTGTGGGGTACCCAAGGATGCAGGTGACATGATCAAGGTTAGTCCTTTCACACAGGCCCACAGAACAGGGACAGTGAGGAAAAGACAAATGCTGGAATTGGGGGGACACAGGGTGCCCAGAACTTCGCTCCAAACTGTGGACTTGCCTTCTCTGGGACCCTAGTTTCCCTAACCCCTTGTGCCCCATTTCCTGTCACAGTCACTCACCCACTGACTGCAGAGTGGCCACCAGGCTGCCTGCAGCCACCCCGCCCCCATTGGCCACAGCCGCTGCTGACATCATCTTCGCCGCAATGGAAGAGGCAGCGATTCCTGTTCCAGTGAAGCCCACAGCACCCAGGACCACGGGCACAGCAGCCACTGTCACAGCTGTGGAGACAGAATCAGGGTTGGCCCCAGAGAAAGGCCTCAGATGCCCTAATCTCCCCTGGGGTTATGAGGAGCTCACTGGGCTTCTGTGAGTGTGACAAGAAAGACTCTGGGGCAGGCAAGAAGAGGACAGGGACCTCCTGAGGGGAAGGACAGGGATCCCCCAGAAGAAAGGCAGTGACCCTTGAGGGAAAAATCAGGGACTGCATTAGGCGAAGGTCAAGAACCCCCATCAGGGATAGGACAGGGACTCCATCAGGGGAAGGGCAAGGACCCTATCAGGGAAAAGCCGACCACCCACATACGGTCTAGAACTCAGGCCCAGTGGGGACTTACCTCCTCCAACCACACCAGCTATGACTTTACCATACATCCCTAAGGGAAAATGCACATTTATGCTTTACATTTCAAGCAGCCATCTGGTATCTAGTCTAAGCACACTTTGTAGTTTTTACTGGAACCTACCTCATGACCTTAACCTCCTATTGTTTAGTTATTTTTGCCATATCCGGGCATATAATTAATCAAAACATCCTGCCCTTGGTGTTCCAAGAGGCACTAGCCCACGGATTGTGCATATCTGGTGAAAACTTCCTGTCCTCTGTGTTTCGAGGGGTGCTAGCCTGTTAATGAAGCCTAGGTCTCTAAAACTAGGATCTGGTGTGATGCAGGTCTAGAAGCAAATGTTGAGGCAAGAAATAATCCACATAGTGAAGAGGAACAATAATGGGTTCAGGAAATCCAGCACTCAAGCAAGGAATTAAACCATCCAAGCTTTCTGCTCCTAAGAAGGAACACAGCTCAGTGGAAGAAGACCAAAGAATGAGCCTCTGCCTTCCTCAGATCTGTTTTTATTGACAAGAACCAGGCAACACCCTAGGGTGGAAGAGGAATACCAAGTAGGGAATAATCCAATATCCCAGCACCAGACTACACCCTAGGGTGAAGTACAAATATTGATTAGGGTAAGACCAGTAAACCAACATTATCCCCTACTTCAAAAAAAAGGAGGGGGTTTGACAACTGCTTATTCTCATAAACCCTTGTATGGCCTTTTCCTGAATTTCCAAGAAAATCTCATTTCTTGGGAATTCTGGTGGATGTGTAACAGTAGACTTGTGTGAAGTTTCCCATTGGGAAGGACATAAAAAAAGCTGGAAAAGGCAATATAGAGCACTTGAGCCCTGTACACTTGGTGCCTATTTCTTTAAAAAAAAAAAAAAGTGAGAGCCAAAGTAAATAAAATGCATTCTGGTCTGTCTGTTGTGTTGGTAAACCTAGTTTTTTTTCCTTCTTTCTTCCAACTATTCTGTCTTCAAGGCTATAAGCTGAAATACAGGCCTTCTGGCTCCTGGGCCCCAAAATCTTCTTGCATGCAGAGGAATGGATAAAACACTTACAGGGCCAGAGATAATGCAGTGGGTAAGGCACTTTCCTTACATGGCAATCTGCAACACCACATATGGTCCCCTTGAATCCACTAGGAATGATCTCTGAGTACAGAGGCAGAAGTAAGCCCTGGGCAGCACCCGGTATGGCCTCAAACCAAACCAAAACCAAAACCTGAATATTATGTTGGGAGGGTGTATGACTTGCATGCAGCCAATACAGGATGAACTCTAGTTCAATTCCCAGCATCCCATATGGTCCCCCAAGCCTGCCAGGAGCAATTTCTGGGTGCAGAGCCAGGAGTAACCCCTGTGCACTGCCGGGTGTAACCAAAAACAAAACAAACAAACAAACAAAACAGTGCTGTTAATTCTTGCTTAATTGGGTAGCAAAAAAACAACTTTCAATCATTCAATTGTCCTGTTTGTGCTTCCAGGATTTATTGTTTCTTTATCCAGAAGCTGAAATGCTTCAGAATTAAGTCATTAATCTAGCACACACTACACACACACACACACACACACACACACACATGCACACACTACACACACACACACACACCATAATCATCACCATGACCCAGATGGGTCCAGAGCGATAGCACAGCAGAAGGTTGTTTGCCTTGCACACGGCCAGTCACAACAGACCTTGGCTCAATCCCTAGCATCCCATATGGTCCCCCAAGCCAGGAGCTATTTCTGAGCACAGAGCTAGGAGTAACCCCTGAGCATCACTGGGTGTGGCCCCCCAAAACAAACAAAAACCAAACAACCCTATACATATAAATGATATAAATGAAATAACTTTCATTTATTCATGAGGCCCCATAATCCACACACTAGGGACTAAGTTCGGCCTCTTTTGGTTTATTTTTTTAACTCCACTTAACCCGTAAATCCCTATTTATTTTCCCGCCCAAAGGACCTAGAACAGGGGTCTCAAACTGGTGGCCAGTGGGCTGCAAACGGCCCTCCATACAACATTTTGTGGCCTTGCCCTAGAGAAATCTTTTTTTGTTTTGTTTTGTTTTAGTTGTTTGGGTCACACCCCCTAATGTTCAAGGCTTACTACTGACTTTACACTCAAGGATCAGGAAATGTCAACTAGCTGGAGGGGGGATGGGGGCCTGGAGGGACGCTGTAGGGGAAGTTAGGGAATATGCTCACTGCTGTGATTTGCAGGTCTGACTGTAGGGGGAGCTCGCGTACACGCTCTCTGCTGTGGTTTGCACACATTTGTTTCAATGTGTTTTGCAAGACAAGCAGCTTTTTCACACTTGATTTCCTCATGGAAAAGATTGTGCCTTTGCTTGCAAAAAGTAAATCTACTCGGCTGCTCAAAAGACTTTTATGTGACCTGGCGATAATTTACCAATTAGAAGAGCTGTAGAGGGCCGGAGACATAGTACAGACTTGCATATGGCCAACCTAGATTCCATCCCAGGCATACCATGTGGTCCTCTGAGCACTGCCAGGAGTGATCCCTGAATGGAGAGTCAGGAGAAAGTCCTGAGCACTTCTGGGTGTGGGAAAAAAAAATGTAAACCAGGCAAGGAAACACAGTGCTACTTGTTTCTCTGCCAGTGCATTTCTGTTACAGTGGCCCCACCCATATGCCCCTTTTCATTTATAAGATCATGCTTCTAAGAAGATAGTTCAGGGATTAGGAAATATGCTCTGACTCTGTAGAAACAGAATCCCTGGCAGGAAGCTTGCATCAAAGAACCAGGATTGCAGCTAGGGGAGAGAAGTTCCACTATGACAATGATAATTGAAACTGATTATTCTGAACAAAAACAGGGTGCTAATAGGGGATAAAGAGATATACATGGTACTCCTTTATCAACAATAGTGGAAACCACAGTGTCAAAAAAGGAAAAAGCGAGAGTAAAGTGAAATGTTTGCCCAGAGGCAGGCAGGGAGGAGGATGAGAGGGAAATTAGGGTCACTGCTGGCAGAAAAAAATGCACCAGTGAAGGGAGGTGTACGTACACTGGCTGAAATTCAATCATGAACAATTTTGTAAGCACAATGTGTAAAGTAATTCTTGAGGGGGAGGTTTGGGTCACGCTGGTGGCACTCAAGGGTTACTCCTGGCTCTGCGCTCAGAAGTTGCTCCTGGCAGGCTTGGGGGACCATATGGGATGCCAGCAATCGAACTGGGGTCTGTCCTGTGTTGGCCGTGTGCAAGGTAATCACTTTACCGCTGTGCTATTGCTCTGGCCCCTTAAAGTAATTTTTTAAAAAAGAAATGAAATCCCGAGTGTCATATGTCACAGCAAGCCCACTTCTCATTGTCTATCTGTAGAAACTGAAAGCAGGATTTGTTAAAAAGTATTTATTTATTTTAGGTTTTGGGGCCACACCTGGCTGTGCACACTCTTGGCTCTGCTCTCAGAATCACTCCTGGCAGGTTCAGGGGACCATGTAGGATGCCGGGAATCAAACCTGGGTCTGTCCCAGGTCGGTGACATGTAAGGCAAATGCCCTACCACTGTTCTATCTCTCCACCTCCCCCCTCTTTTTGTTTTTGGGCCACACCCGGTGGTGCTAAGGAGTGTGTTCAGAAATCGCTCCTGGCAGGCTCTGGGAACCATTTGGGATGTCAGATATCGAATCCAGGCAAAAGGCCTGCCGCTGTGCTATCTCTCCAACCCTTTAAAGCAGGATTTTTTTGTTTGTTTGTTTGTTTCTGGGTCACACATGAAAGGCAAATGCTTTACCTCTATGCTATCTCTCCGGCCCCTGAAAGCAGGATCTTGAAGAGAGATTTGTGCAGTGAATTCACAGGAATGACATATACAAGAGCCAAGAAGATGCAGCCCAAGCACCATCAAGGAACAGGGAAACAGAGTGGCCTCTGCATCCAGCTTTAGAAAGATAGACAATTCTTTTAATTTTTTTTAGGTTTTGGGTCACATCCTGTGATGCTCAGGACTTACTCCTGGCTCTGCACTCAAAAATTACTCAAGGGACTATGTGGGATGCTGGAGATTGAATGTGATTCAGGCGACAGCCCCAGGTAGGAAATTCTAAGGCATGGCTGACATGAGGGTGTCAAGCTTATGAAATGAAGTAGTCACAAGAAGATCCACCATGAATGATTCCAAACACCAAGTGCCAAGTCAAAATTAGAGACCAGGTCAAAAAGGGGTTGCTTGGGTTGCAGGGAAGGAGAAACAGGGCATTAAAGGAATGTAAAGATTTTGCTGTGGTTTGGTTTGAGAGACATACCCAGCAGCATTCAGGTGTTACTCCTGGCTCTGCAGTCAGAAATTACTCCTGGCAGGCTCTGGGGACCATATGGGATGTTGGGGATCCAATCTGGTCAGCTGCATGCTATGCACATGTCCCTCCCTTTTGCTATTGCTCCAGCCAGAAATGGGAAGTTTTCAGCTGTGTGCTGAGTTTTCTTTGCAAGCTGAGAAGTCTTCTGGAACTAGTAGCACAACATTGTAAACATACTTAACTCTGCTGGCTCTGAGTCTAGTTTTGCTGAGCTTGGGTCAGTACTATGAGTAATTTTTTGCCACAATTAAAGCAACTAAATACATGGATGGTGGGAAATGTGCACTGAAGGGACAGCTGTGGAAATATTGTATGACTGGAACTCAACCATCAACAACTTTGTAAACATATATCTCACAATCATTCAATTTTTTAAAATTATTTAAAAAAATAGAGTTCAATGAGGCTGGCCTGCCCCTGGCTTGTAGAAGTACCAGTTTTTGCCTGCTGTGTTTGCCTGGAAGTGGACATTCAGGTTGAGTCTGGATGTGGACTTTCGGGTCAAAGTTCTGTGATCTGGGTGGAGCTCAAGTGAAGAATTGAAACTTATCCAGGCTTGGGGTGAGGTCCAAATGTCAGGGAGTGGGCAATGAATCAAACTGGCAAGAACGTTACCCAGAGGCAGTGGGATAAGCTGACAGTAAGACTGAGCTGACAGGCTTGTGTGAGGAGTTAGAGCCATGAGAAAGAACTCTCTGAAACGCTCATCAGCTCTATCTCATCTATCCTCATCTAAAATGCTCATCTCTCTATCCTGAGAGAGTGACTTTAACCTGGTGCAGGAGAGCCCAGTGCCTTGATCCTAACCATGCTGTGGGAGACAAATCAATCAAGGACCAGAGAGAGAGGATGAATGACTATCTCTGGGCCAATCTGCAAGTCAGGGCCTGCATCAAAGAGGGGCTCTGGGCATCACTATTCAGCTCCTGTGAGCCCCAAGTCCAATTCTGACTCTGGGGGTGTTGTAGATATTACGATGGGGAGGTTTGCTTCATTCTGACACCTTAGAAGGGGGAACTCTGTGTGTGTGTCTTTGTGTGTGTGTGTGTCTTTGTGTGTCTGTATGGGTGTGAGTGTGTTAGTGTGTGTGTGTATAGGGTATCTCAGAAAGGTATCCAGGCCCAGTTACCTGTTATACTTGAGGTGTCTTCAGAGGCCTTGAGGTGTTTCTCTCTGGAAGAGAAGGGGGCCCACTTGGAGGGTGGTAGTTATGAGAGCAAATACCAGATCCTCCCACCCACCCCTACCCACAGTACCCTCCTTCATGTCCTAAGCTCCTCCATAACCTCTCGAACCAGATCAAGGTGTTGTAGATATCAGGCCACCAGGCTGAGAGGTCGCAGGAGATGTAGGGGAGTTTATGGGGAAATAGAAGGAGCTAGCACTAGCCACTCTACAGCCCCTAAGTGGCAGTTCCAGGCCCAGGGCCCTCTGTCCCAGGGCCCACCCCCAAACACTAGGCCTTCTGTTGCCTTCTGGTGGTCCCCCAGTCTGACACAAACTTCTACAGAGCATCAAAGGCACTTTATGTTTGGATTTTGATTTTTTTGGCCACACTCAGTGTTAATAACTCAAAGGTTACTTAAAGGTTCCCCCTAGCTCTGTACTCAGGAATCATTCTTGGTGGTGGTCTGGTGACCATAAAGGATGCTGGGATTGAACCCTTGTCAGCGGTGTGCAAGGAGTTGCTCCTGGCTCTGCTCTCAGGAATTACTCCTGTTAATGCTCAGGGGACCAGATAGGATGCCTTTCCTTCAGTGCCTTCACTGCAGTCCCGATGTTGCATTTTCTTAGGTTTTAACTGACATTTTAGTAGCTTGAGATGTGTCTGTGAGAAACTGACACCCACCCCATACCCTTTCCTTTGGGGCATCTGCAGAGACCTTGAGTTTGGGGGACTACCTTCTCCTTCCAGAAATAGGATGTGAAAACTGGTTTGGTAAGGGACTTGGTTGGGGCCAGGGAAATCTCAGGGGACTCAAACACTGTTTTCTGCTTAGCAGCCCCCAATCTGCACTGGCCTAGCTAGACAGTGACTTTTCTTGGTTCCCGATTCCCCAGAACTCTGTCCACTGTCCAGTCCCCAAGTCTGAGGTGGGGAGAGAAGCTGGGTTGGTCACAAGAACAATTGCTCCCCAAGACTCAGTGTTGAGGCCAGCGGAAGTCCCTCCCCAGCATAAGCACCTCTGATCCCAGAGACAGAGACTGTAAGGGGGTCGCCGTGGCTCCCCCACCCACTTCCCTCTCCCTCTACTCACCATGACAGGTGGTTGCTTGAGACCTCAGAGCACTCCTGAAAGTGACTTCCTGAGTCTGCCCATCAGGCTAAAAAGGCCAAGCCTGCATGAAGCCCCGCCCACAAGATGCCAGTCAGTTGTCTGATCCCTCCACCCAGGAGAGGAGCTCTGGAGGTCACAGGTCTCCCCTCTATCTTGTATGAGAGGAACTGGGGGATTGGGGTTCAGACACAGATGTACAATGTTTCTTTCTTTATATTTTTTTGGGGGGAACTATGCCTGGCAGCGCTCAGGGGTTACTCCTGGCAGGTTCAGGGGGATCATATAGGATGCAGGTGATCAAACCTGGGTCAGTGACTTGCAAGGCAAAATACCCTACCTGCTGTGTTAATGCTCCAGCCCCACAATATTTCTCCTTTTTTGGCAGGAGGGGAGTACACCCATTGATTCACAGGAGTTACTCCTGGCTCTGTTCTCAGGAATTACTCCTGTTAGTGCTCAGGGGAATCATAAAAGATGTCCAGGGTCGAACCTGGGTTGGTTGTGTGCAAGGCAAGTCCCTCCCTACTGTACAATTGCTCGGGGTCCCATCCAACACTGACCCTCTGCCAGTGTCCACATTCGTCTACCAATGTTCCCCAAGTCCCCTTTTCTTACCTATCAGTCTGCTTCTAGGAGAGGCACTTGATGATGATGATGATGATGATGATGATGATGATGATGATGATTTAGGTTTCACATTATGGTTTACAGGAGTGTTGCTTTCCCTCTTGCACATACGTATTTCAAATTAAATTCACAAGGTAATTTGTAACGTCATAAAATATAAAAACTGCAGAGGACAAAGTAAACACTCAGAACCGTGGGCAGTCACTTGTACTAAGTAACCCCAAATCCAGAAAATGCAGCCTCCAGCAGAAAAGCCAGGTGAATCAGAATGCTCCTTAGATGGAGCATTGAGAATCTACCCGACCCTTTCTCCCTTTCTGCTCCCACCTTCTTTTCTTTTATTTATTTATTTATTTATTTATTTATTTATTTATTTATTTATTTATTTATTTATTTATTTATTTATTGGCACACCTGTTGACGTTTAGGGGTTACTCCTGACTCTGCGTTCAGAAGTCGCTCCTGGCTTAGGCGAACCATATGGGACGCCGTAGGGAATCGAACCGCGGTCCATCCTAGGCTAGCGCGCGCAGGGGAAACGCCCTCCCGCTTGCGCCACCTCTCCAGCCTCCTTCACCTTCTCTTGACGTTTGAGCGGACCCCGCCCCTTTTTCCTCCAAGCTGGTGGCAGCATCCGGGGACTTCTCACACGACTCTCAAGACAGCCAATTGGGCGGCGGCTTCTTGTGTGGGGCGGGACTTCCACCCTCCCTCGACGCACGTGGGCGTGCGGACAAGCTTCACCCCGGAAGTGCGGCCTGCGTGGCCGCTGCGGTGCGTCTGTGGAACCTGCGCGGCGGCGGCGGCGGCGTCTTCGCTCGGTGAGACCCGGTGTGTGTGTTGTGGGGGGCGACAGCGAGGGTCGGGGGACTTCGGACTTGGCCTCTTGAGCCCCATGGGTTCTCGGCTTCCCCTTTTCTCGGTCCCGGGACCGCGCGCAGAAGAGCCGACCCGGGAGGCGCTGTGCCATGCTGGGGCCTGCTTTTGCGCCTGCGTCACTTTTTCCAGGTCTCCGACACCGGTCCACACCGGCCTAAACCGGCCCAAACCGGCCCGCGCTGCCCTCCGCATCCCCATTTGCGGAAGACGTTGCCCAGGAGCCCTTCACGCCCCCGACTCCGGTGCTGCAGGGGGCGTGGCCACCGAGTCCTTGCCCGTGGGCGTGTCTTCGTTGTGTCCTGAGCTCCTGGCTCAGCTGATTTCCCCTAGTGATGCTTCGAGGCTTTCTAGAAAGTGGGGTGTCTGTGTGTGTGTCTGCTCAGAAATGGCTCCTGGCAGGCACGGGGGACCATATGGGACACCGGGATTCGAACCAACCACCTTTGGTCCTGGATCGGCTGCTTGCAAGGCAAACACCGCTGTGCTATCTCTCCGGGCCCACCCCCAGATTCTTAAGTTGTCTTCTCTCTCTCTCTCTCTCTCTCTCTCTCTCTCTCTCTCTCTCTCTCTCTCTCTCTCTCTCTCTCTCTCTCTCTCTCTCTCTCTCTCTCTCTCTCTCTCTCTCTCACACACACACACACCCGCCCCCACCCCCAGATTCTTAAGTCATCTTCACACACACACACACACACACACACACACACACACACCCGCCCCCACCCCCAGATTCTTAAGTCATCTTCACACACACACACACACACACACACACACACACACACACACACACGCCCCAAGGATCTTAAATCGCCTTCAAAGTCACCTTCAAAATGTCTCGAGTGCCCAAGAGCCAGAGGTATGGCGCTTGTCTTACACACAGCTGACCAGAGTTTGATTCCAGGCACCCCATGTGGTCCCTCAGCTCTGCAAGGAATGATCCCTGAGTGTAGAATCAGAAGTAAGCCCTGAGCATCGCCGAGTATGGACAAAAACAAACCAAACAACCATCCCCAAATAAAAAGTTAAAATGACAGTATTGCAGACTTCATCTTCTATGCTCTGCTTTGGTTGATTTGCCTAAGAGAGGGCTTAGACATGAAGTGCCTCTCTTGCTTTTAAAAAGGCAAGACTACTGCATTTAGGCAAGATATCAGCAGGACTGTTCAAGGAGATGTGAACGTGGGTTTGGATCTGTAATCCTATCAGATCTGATATATGGCCTGTTTCCATGCTCATATTTCTCCTGTGTCATCTTTATTCACCACAGCCAAACTGCATGCTTCTCAGATGGTGATTATTTACGTCTTTGATCTCGTCTAGGGGAGTGCATCCAGCCTTTATAACCATTGTATCTTCTCCTCCTTGCAGGTCTGATATGCTCCATAGGAAATACTGGTTTGCCTCAGAACTAGTGGCTTCCCGGCTATCAATCTAATACGATATTTCTCTCCTTTTTTCCCCCAGCAATCATGAAATTGAATCAGGCAAAATCGAAATCAAAGACATCAAACGAAAGCAAGTTCCAGACCAAGGGAATCAAAGTTGTGGGAACATGGAAGGAGGTAAAGATCGACCCAAATGTGTTTGCAGATGGACAGATGGATGACTTGGTCTGCTTTGAGGAACTGACCGATTATCAACTGGTCTCTCCTGCCAAGAATCCCTCCCACCTCTTTGGAAAAGAAAAGCCCAAGAAGAGAAAGGCACAAGCAGTTTCAGAAGGCGAGGGTGATATAGAGTGTAGCTCCTCAAAGAAGATTAAGAGCAAAGATGGGGAAACTGAAGGAACCAGTGCCCAGGAAGAATTTAAGGTCAGCAAGGCTGAGCCAGTGCCCCTGGGAGATGGCACTGTTTGTATTGAGCCAGAGGCAAGGGAGGAGGAGGTATTAGAAAGCCTAACACAGACTGTCCCAAAAAAGAAGAAAAAGAAAGGGAAAAAAAAGCAACCTTGCCCAGATACTGCTCCAAAGGTTCCTAAGAAAGCAAAGACTTGGATGCCTGAAACACATGACCAGAAGGCTAATGTGTCTGCTTGGAAAGATCTGTTTGTACCCCAGCCAGTTCTCCGAGCTCTCAGCTTTCTAGGCTTCTCTGCACCTACACCAATCCAAGCTCTGACCTTGGCACCAGCTATCCGTGACAAACTAGACATCCTGGGGGCTGCTGAGACAGGTACGGTATTATCTAGCCAGGAAAGGCCGCTCCCTGATTGAGCCAGCCAGGGTGGCAGGCAGGGAGCATGACCAACCACAAACACAGTCTTGAATGAAGTAGTTAGAAGCCTGCAGTCTCTTGTGGAATCTACCACTTAAATTGGCAGGTCATTGCAGTCAGGAGTCCTGACTGAAGTGGACGCCTCATGCCCTAATCCTGAGGGATTGGGAAGGGTGCACTGGTCTGACAGCAAACACTGACACAGGATATAATCCACACAAAGTTGATGAGGATAGTACAACTCCAGGAAAATTACACCACAAGCTTTTTGCTCCTAAGCACTAAGGCCAGCAGGCAGAATAGCTCAGTTGTGAAACTAAGCAGCTTCTCCCTGGGACCCTTGGTCTTTATTGGGAAGAGAAAGACTACCCCCTAGGATGACGAACAGGTAAATTAAGGAACCAATCTTTGGAGATACCAATAGGTATTTCTAGTTCTTGATTGACAAGCACAAGCAAAGGATTATCCTGAATAGAATGAAAACTGGTTTTTCCAACACTGTCGACCCTCTTATAAAACAAAGAAAACAGCGATTATTTCTTATGCCACGTAGATTAAATGTAAGTGTTAAATGTCTGTTTTAAGTTATCTGCAAGTGGATGTTTTAAAAACCAACTTTTGATCTTCTTCTATATAACTTAAAGTAGTAAAGTAGGACTGATAGTATCCTCGCGAGGTAGATACTCATTAAATATAAAGATGTCCTAATTATTAAGATTGGTCTAAAGATAAAGGGCTCCTTTTAGAATTGCTGAGTTTTATTATCAGTGAATGAGTTTGAGCACATAGATACTGGGTGGATTTTGGAAGCAATCAAGTGGAAGGTTACATCTTTTCAGTTCTCTCATTCTTGGGGCCAGAGTGATAGCACAGCAGTAGGGCATTTGCCTTGCACGCTGCCAGAACAGACCTGGGTTCAATCCCCAGCATCCCACCCATATAGTCCCTCAAGCCTGCCAGGAGTGATTTCTGAGCACAGAGCCGGGGGTAACCCAAAAACAAACAAACAAACATACAAAATTTCTCATTCTCCTGATCTTGTGAAGCAAAGATGGTTCCATTGCCCCTGACTAGATTGTTGATAGTGGAGGAACTTGTATATGAGACTAGATTTCGGGGACCAGAAGATAGCACAGCGGTAGGATGTTTGCCTTGCAAGTAGCTGATCCAGGATGGACAGTGGTTAAATTCCCACATCCCATATAGTCCTCCCCATGTCTGCCAGGAGTAACCCTGAGCACCACTGGGTGTGACCCAAAAACAAACAGAAAAAAAGAAGAGTCCGGTATGCAGTAAGAAAAGTAATGTTAGCCATGTTTGTAGCTTCAAGTTTTCTAGGAGCTATAAAAGGAGAAAACCCAGAGAACCTGTGTGTTTTATGTAAAATCACTATTATACAATTTTTTTTTTTTGGGTCACACCCGGCAGTGCTCAGGGGTTACTCCTGGCTGTCTGCTCAGAAATAGCTCCTGGCAGGCACGGGGAACCATATGGGACACCGGGATTCGAACCAACCACCTTTGGTCCTGGATCAGCTGCTTGCAAGGCAAACACCGCTGTGCTATCTTTCTGGGCCCTATTATACAATTTTTAATACTTACAATGTTCCAGGATTATGTGATTTTAAATTTAAAACACATCTCTCATAATTTAGTGGTCAGCTTATCTGCATCTGTATGTGGAGGTGTCAAAGGAAAGGGTGAAAATGTCCTCCTACACTCCCTAAGATGCTAAAGGAACAGGTTTCAGATGTAAAACACTAAAGGGCTTTAACTAAATATTTTTTCTTTTAATATATGAAATTTTTATTTATCACCATGATTATCAGCATGATTATAGTTGGGCTTCAGTCATAAACAGAATACCCCACTTCACCAATGCAATATTACCACCACCAATACCCCCCTTAACTAAATTTAAGTACTTAGGGTATGATATCCCCCAGCTAGTAAATGATAACTAAGATGTGGATGAAGTAAGTGCTGAAGACTGTGCTATTGTGATACCTCCTTAGCGCATCTCTAAATTGGGGTACATGCGACCATCTATCCTGACTTCTCATCTGTAATCTCCTAATTTATTCTCTCCTCTGAATGTCTCTCCTTCCCCTTTGTATATCATTCCCTTTTCTACCTTTCTCCTTCCCTCTCCCTCTTCATTCATACTCCTTCAAGTCTGCAGACTGAGGAAGTCAATTCTGAGTTATAGAATATCTCTTCTATAGCCCCATACACAGTGTTACTGTGTTCCTCCTATAATCAGTCTTCAAACTGGAGTTAACAGAACTTCCTGTAGTTTGTTCTAACTTGCTAATAACTAATATGCCTGAATGTTAAATTTATCATATTGGGAAAGTTACCTATATAACATGTTAAGTTTTGCAACTTCAAAATGGTTAAGGAGAAATTCTGTGCACACATGTACAGTCTCATACAGGGAGGTGACTGTAAGAGTCATACTTCTGTGTGAGAGCTTTGGCAGGGTAGAAGAGCAGAGTTCCTTATTTTATATGAAAGGATCCTAGACAAAAAAAGTACACCTGTTGATTATTTTTTTCTCCTCTAAGGAAGCGGAAAAACTCTGGCCTTTGCCATTCCAATGATTCATGCAGTGTTACAGTGGCAGGCTAAGAAGTCGACCCCATCTCCTAGAAACAGTGGACCCTCACCTGGAGAGACCAGAATCGAGGCTGGAGCCGAAACTGAATCACAGAACATGCATGACCCTGAGTCTGGAGCTCTACCTGATGAGCTTCAGTCAGAGAGTGAAGCACCGCCCCGTAAAGCAGTGCTGAAAACGACATCACACAGCCCAGACCAGGTGCCACCCCTCTTTGCTCATGATGCTGGGGAAGGACCTTCTTTCCAGGAGGATCCTTTCCCTAAACAGGAAGAGGACAAAGAGGAAAACCTTGAAGAACAGATTCAAGAGTTAAAACAAGAGTTAGATGGGAAAATGGCCTCTTGTAAGCCCCGTCCAAAATGTCCTCTCCTTGGATTGGTTTTGACGCCCACCCGAGAATTGGCTCTTCAGGTCAAACAGCACATTGATGCCGTGGCCAAGTTTACAGGTATGGTTCATTCTGTGTGCAACTTATCCTGAGAGGATCTTTGATGCAGGAGGCATAAAGGAATCAACTATGGATTCTGCCCTCTAGAGGAAACCCTTTATTTACCAGAGAATTAAGCCCGCGTAAAACTGTGAAACTTTCTCAGTTTTTTGTTTTTTTTTTTTTTGGTTTTTTTTTTTTTTTGGTTTTTTAGGCACACCCGTTTGACGCTCAGGGGTTACTCCTGGCTATGTGCTCAGAAATCGCCCCTGGCTTGGGGGGACCATATGGGACGCCGGGGGATCGAACCGCGGTCCTTCCTTGGCTAGCGCTTGCAAGGCAGACACCTTACCTCCAGCACCACCTACCCGGCCCCCAGTTTTTTGTTTTTTTTGGGGGGGGGGTGGTCACACCCGGCAGCTTTCAGGGTTACTCTGGGCTCCATGCTCAGAAATCACTCCTGGCAGGCTCAGTGGACCATATGGGATGTCGGGATTTGAACCACCATCCTCCCGCACTACCTCCTTGCTATCTCTTTGGCCCCCAGTTCTTTTCTTTTTTTTTTTTTTTTAAAAGAAGTTAACACATGGCAGGGCAGGCTAAGGGGACTCTTCGTGATGCTGGAGATTGAACTCAACCTCAACTATCTCTTTAGCTATATGTTAAGTCTTATAAATGTAGCCACCCCTGCTTAAGCATATACTGTGTGTAACGTTTTCCTTCCAGGTTCATTTGTTTGCTTTTAGAGAATGAATATTAACTTGGCTAAACCATTTTGCACCTCTCAGCCCTTTAATATAAAGTTTGCTAATGTTTATCTTTGTTTTTATTTTTAATATGTAAAATCTTTAAGCACCATGATCACAAGCATAATTGTAATTGAGCTTCAGACAAACAGAATATCCCCGTTCACCAGTGCAACATTCCCACCACCAGTGTCCCCCAACCTCCCCCACTGATGTTTATCTTTGAACAGTAAAATTTCATTTCAGAGAGTTTTCTTTGGGAATTTAAATTTTATAATGAAAACCATTATTAAGCTCTTAATGTAGATGTGTATTAGGGCATATTGCCAGATGCTTTGCCTGTGTTGTCTGTACTTTTGTCTCATGAGAAATGATTACAGAACATTGGGCATTAAAAGAAATTTAGATTAATTCTAATTAAGGAGACTGGGCCAGATACTGGGAAATGTGTTTGAGTGAGAGCTACAAGTAACAGTCCATTTCAGGCATTGTGCTGTACCACTGCTCATTTTTTTCTGGAACTTTGGATATAAGCTTTCTTAAGCTCAAACCCAGCCCTTCTGTTAACTGCTGGAAAGGAAGAAGCAGAAATAAATGGGGAAGGAGAATGGAGCCAGATCATAGAAGACAGTTCACTAATAGTCAAGCCATGCCAGTTCTTTCCAGCATCTCCTTGAAGAGGGGAGCTGTGCTGGTACCTGCCTTTGCTGTTGCAGTACCTTTGTCAGCAAATGGTAAAAAGTACTGGTATATATCTAGGCTTTTGTGCCACTCAGCTGTACTCAGGGATTACTTCTGCCAGGCTCCAGGGACCTATGGGTGTTGGGGATCGAATCCAGTTTGACTGCAAGGCAAGCACCTTACCCGGTGTACTATTTCTCTGGCCATGGATAACTCTCCCTTACATTCTTTGCCCTTTAGGAATTAAAACTGCTCTTTTGGTTGGTGGAATGTCCACACAGAAACAGCAAAGGATGCTGAACCGCAGGCCGGAGATTGTGGTTGCCACTCCTGGGCGCCTCTGGGAACTGGTGAAAGAAAAGCACCCTCATTTGAGTAATCTCCGGAAGCTCAGGTGAGAGCCACCTCCCCTTTACCTCATTCAAAAGTGGGCCTGAGGTGGCATGTAGTGTGTGAGAGCCTTCTCATTCCAAGTGACCCAGAAATGACCTGGTGGCACAAGCAATCAGATTTACATGAAGGTTAGTCGAAACATTGTTGGGGCTGATCTTTTGTTGGTTGTGTCTGACTGATCATCCTGTTCTCTTTGTTTTTGTCAGACTAATCAGATATGTGGGTCTCTTTGGACTTGCAGGTGCTTGGTGATTGATGAGGCCGACCGAATGGTTGAGAAAGGCCACTTTGCTGAGCTCTCACAGCTTCTAGAAATGCTCAGTGAGTCCCAATACAACCCAAAGAGACAAACGCTTGTTTTTTCTGCCACACTGACTTTAACACATCAGGCCCCTGCTCGAATTCTTCACAAGAAACACGTGAAGAAAATAGACAAAATGGCCAAACTTGATCTCCTCATGCAGAAGATTGGCATGAGAAGCAAGCCCAAGGTCATTGACCTAACAAGGAATGAGGCCACTGTGGAGACACTGACAGAAACTAAGATTCATTGTGAGACTGATGAAAAGGACTACTACCTGTACTACTTCCTGATGCAGTACCCGGGCCGCACGCTGGTGTTTGCCAACAGCATCTCCTGTATCAAACGCCTCTCTGGGCTCCTCAAAGTCCTAGATATCATGCCTCTTACCCTGCATGCCTGCATGCACCAAAAACAGAGACTCAGGAACCTGGAGCAGTTTGCCCGTCTGGATGAGTAAGTTCACTCTTCTCATTTCTGGACCTAGGTTGCTGGAATGATAGAAGCTCCCTGGGTAATGGGGGCTCACCTTCTTCTAATGTACTCAGTTACTACCAATGCCGAGTAGAAACTTCTGCTAATGAGTAGTGGTGACAGCAGTATCTGCTATTGGATATGATAAGTTAAATATTGTGGCTATGTTAGCACATTTATTTGCTATTAACATTCTTGAGAAGTAGATCAGGTCATTGTTAAACAGACTGCCTGCAGTCAGACTCAGTTGCTTTCTTCCTAGTTGGTTGGATATTTCACTTCTTTGTTTCAGTTTTCTCATAAATAGTATAGAAGAAGCTATCCCAGAGAAGTTACTAGTATAAGTTAATATATGCATATGTTGTGCCTGGAATGATAATCTGACATGTGTTATTGTTAGCTTTAATACTTCATTATTCACTTCTTATTTTGTAGATTATAAAATTCAGGTCTAGGAAAGCTGGTCAGCTTGCCCACAGTTTCTTAACCTAAAAGTGATAAAACTGGCAATGGAGAAACCTGTCATATTCCAGCTCTTATATTGTCATTGTCCTTGTGCCTTTAGTCCAGACTGATAGAGGCATCAGGTAGAAATTGCAGAGGTAATCACCTACCTGAAACATTGTTTACAAACTAGTTCTGTGTTCGCTTTTGTCAGGCTGCGGGGTGATTATTTTCTAGAAAAAGTGTCTGGTTTTCTCCTCCTTTGAACTCTTGGTAGTAGTTTACTAGGTAAGGGTTTGGCAGACATGCCCATAGGCCAAATTTGGCTCTTCCCAGGTTTTATTTTTAATTAAAAAACTAGGAGTGGGTGTATGTGTGCTCCTACGTGGTTCTAAGTTAACTAGAGGTACTGTCCACTGGACCTAAGGATATGATGCTGCCAGGGCCTTACTGTGCTGAAATTACCAGGTTATCCTAGGGCTGCTCAGGACCTCCACGGGTGTGCCTGGCTTCTCTGGATCATGTGGTGCTGAAGATCCAATGAACCTTAAACACTCTCATCCTCTATTTCTTGGGCTTCATGGCCAGTTTTAATACGGGAAGTATTAATGAACAACTTAAGACCCATATATGTTCATCTATGCAAAACAGTTTCAAGAGACACTACTACCCACAAAGCTGAAATTACTATCTGGCCTACAGAAAGTTATCTGATGCTCTCTTTGAGTAGGGTTTTCATGGGTTTTTTTTTTTTGGGGGGGTTTTGGGTTTTGGGTCACACCTGGCGATGCTCAGGGGTTACTCCTGGCTGTCTGCACAGAAATAGCTCCTGGCAGGCACAGGGGACCATATGGGACACCGGGATTCGAACCAACCACCTTTGGTCCTGGATCGGCTGCTTGCAAGGCAAACGGCGCTGTGCTATCTCTCCGGGCCGGGTTTTCATATTTTACAGACTTCATATTCTTCTCTACCTTAGATGCAGAGATCGGGGTCCTTACGGACCTGGAATCTAAAGGGTATATTTTTTTGCAGGGTGGTTTGAATTACCTGGCTGCCCAGGGCTTACTCTTGACTCTATTTAAGAATCATTGCTGGTGATGTTTGGGGGGGCACCAGGTGCTGAATATTGTACCAGGATTGGCCATGTTCAAGCACCTGACCCCTTTTACAGTCTCCCCAGCCCAGACTCACGAGTTTTTAGGGCATATCAGGTACACTTGGCTTTGGTCAAACCATCATCTGATGCATATTACTGAGTGCTTTCTGTTTGAAACAGTGACTGCCCTATGGATTAGCAAGTGCTGTCAAGTCAGTGACAATAGCCCTAGGTATCTTCTGTTCTTTAGTGCTGCTGATGTGCAATGGAGGGAAGCCATTTTGTGTGTGTGTGTGTGTGTGTGTGTATGTGTGTGTGTGTGTGTGTGTGTATGTGTGTGTGTATGTGTGTGTGGTTTTTGGGTCACACCCAGCAGTGCTCAGGGGTTACTCCTGGCTCCATGCTCAGAAATTGCTCCTGGCAGGCATGGGGGACCATATGGGACTCTGGGATTCCAACCGATGACCTTCTGCATGAAAGGCAAACGCTTTACCTCCATGCTATCTCTCCGGCCCCAAGGGAAGCCATTTAAATGGAGATACAAAGTAAGACAAGTGCTATATTACTCTAGGAATAAAGATTGTGTAGTCTGAAGGCTTCTCTATGAGGTGTTATTTAAGTAAAGTAAGGAAATGTATCTGGGGCCCGGAGAGATAGCACAGCGCATTTGCCTTGCAAGCAGCCGATCCAGGACCAAAGGTGGTTGGTTTGAATCCCGGTATCCCATATGGTCCCCTGTGCCTGCCAGGAGCTATTTCTGAGCTGACAGCCAGGAGTAACCCCTGAGCACCGCCGGGAGTGGCCCAAAAATCAAAAAATAAAAAGGAAATGTATCTGAGGAAGATCCTTCCAAGACAGTAAGGTATAGCCAGTACAATGGCATGACAGCAAGAATAGTTAATATTTATGTTTAAGGAAGAGAAAGAAGAGCAAGAACCTTTGCCTGTGGGAAGTGGGAGGATGGTCAGAAAGAGACAAAATATGGGGCCAGAAAAATAGCACAGTGGTAGTACGTTTGACTTGCACGCAGCTGACTTGGGACAGAGACAGAACATGTGTACATGTATAGCTGCATTCAGCTCTCCCTAGGGGGATTCTTCCTGCAGAGTGTGGTAGATTGATGTCATACTCAGGCGTGGTCCCTACTCCATAACTGTATAGCTGTGGGAAGTAAATCTTTTTTCATTTGTGAAAGTGATAAAGAATATAGAGTGTATGTGCTGATAAGCATTATAGTGGTTAGAGAGCTTATCAGGTGGTGGGATTTGATTAAAATAGCAATTATTTAATATGTTTTATGTTTATTATTTAATATGTTTTATTCACAGTTGTGTTCTTCTGGCAACAGATGTGGCTGCTCGTGGCTTGGATATTCCTAAAGTCCAGCATGTCATCCACTACCAAGTAAGGACATCTGATGGAATCTTCCATAGTCCTCTCCTGCATTGAGATGGGAGAATTTTTTTGTTTTTGTTTTTGTTTTCGAACCACACCCGTTTGATGCTCAGGGGTTACTCCTGGCTAAGCACTCAGAAATTGCCCCTGGTTTGGGGAAGACCATATGGGATGCCGGGGGATCGACCGCGGTCCTTCCTTGGCTAGTGCTTGTAAGGCAGACACCTTACTTCTAGCGCCACCTCGCCAGCCCCGAGACGAGAGAATTTTTAAAAAGCAATTTTTAATTTTGAAAATTTATGATTTTGGTGGGTTTTGGGGGGCGGGGGAGATGTGATGGGGTCTCTGCTCAGGGATCACTTCAAGTACTTGGTGGTATTCGGGACAATATGTGGTACCAGTACCGAATCTAGATTGGCTATGTGTAAGTCAAGCTCCTTGCCTAATGTACTCTCTGACCCCATAATGGGAACTTTTTAAAGCAAAAGAATTGAAGGAGAATGATTTGTAGGTCCAGGTCATCATGTAATAAAGAATAGAGTTATGGGCTTATTGTTGCTGACTTAAAAAGTGGTGTCAGTGACAGTCCTTTGCTCTGGGATTGCTCTCACATCTCAGCTCTGTGAGGAAGGGTTACATATCACATAGAACAAATGAAAAACAAAAAGCCAGCAGTGTGCAAGACAGACTTGAGCAAGAGCAGAAGGAATGAGTGTGGGATTTGTTTGTTTCTGGACCATACCTGGTGCTGCTCAGGGCTTACTCTTGGCAGTGTTCAGGGGAAAGTTTGAGGTGCCAGGATCTGATTGGATTTAGCTTCGTGCCTGTGAAGCTTCTTAATACCCTGCATTCCCTCTCTGGGCTGAGGGATGAGTATGCACTGAAGTTTGTGACAGTAACTCTAGGTATCTTTTGTTCTCATCCTGGGAATTGTTTGACTTCCAGGAATTAGGTCCCTGAACGTGTGGGAAAGGTCAGTGTCCTCACTTCTTTCTATTCCATTGAAGTGGCTTAATACATAAAAACAAAATAGAAGAATATGATAACTAAAACCTGTTTGAGCTTAAGCCCCAGCTATGTAACCTTGACTTAACAAGCTACTTGGTATTTTTGTCCCTTGGTTTTTATTTTTTTTCTTCTGGTTTTTGGGCCATACTCCAGTGCTTGGGGGTTACTCCTGGCTCTGCTCAAGGGTCATTCTGGCAGTGCTTGAGACCATATTAGATGCCAGGGATCGAAAGTGGGTCTGCCACATAGATGGTAAATGCCCTACCCACTGTGCTATCCCTCTTGCTTCTTAAAGGTTTTATTTGGGGGTGGAGGGGATTTGTGGCTACACCCTGCACTACTCAAGCTTACTCTAGCTCTGTGCTCAAGATCACTCCTGGTGTTGCTCAGAGGTCCATGCAGGGTGCCTGAGATCAAACTCGAGTTGTCTGTGTGTAGAGCAAACACCTTACCACTATAACATAGCTCCAGTTCCCAGTTTTATTTGTTGAATGGGAATTATAATATCTATTTCTTAACTTCTTGTTAAGATAAATTTAATACTTAAAAACTTCTAACATATCTCAGAAAGCCATGGGGCTTATCATAGGCTCTTGGTAAATATTAATCACTCTCAAAAGTACTGTTAATATTAACAATATTATATTATAGATATATGAACATAGGCTAGTGCTTAGAAATATGAACTCTGGGTCAGAAGGAGAGCTCCATGGGTTGAGCACACAATTTGCATATTGAAGGCCCAAATATGCAGGACCCGGTATCCCTGGCATGCATGGTCTACTAAGAACTGCAAGGAGAAATCCTTTTGCACTGCCAGGCATTGCCCCTAAAATTAAAAACAAAAGAATTTTGGGCTCCAAAATCAGATGTCCAGAGCTTGAATGCATCTCTGAAATTTCATATTTGCTTAGTTTTGGACAAGTTATTGGTATCTCTGTTTTCTCTGTTATAAAGTAGGAGAACTCATGCATCTGAGAATTAATTATAAACTAATGAGCCATGAGGATTTGGGTACAAAGTAAGTAGTCAGTAAATAGCAGTAATGACTCTATTACTATTCTCTAGTACTGTCTTTTTTTGTAAATAATGTTTAGGAGGCTGGGCAGATAGCTTAAAGGACTGAGTACATACTTGGTATGTGGGAGCCCAGATCTGATCTCTGGAAGAGATCTGACCACTGGAAGTAGCTCCCAAGCACTGTCCAGTTTGCCCCTCACAGACCCCAAAATTTATTAATAGTCCAAATTTAGTTGTGCAAAATCTTTCTTTTGGGGAAAAAAGGTTGAATTATTCTTTTTGAGAAACATCTAGATTAATCTAATATAGTGCCTGTCCCTAAGTATTTGCCACCAAAAGAAATGAGATGATCACAACCATAATTTAACACTGATTTAGAACAGAGATAACTAAACTTTACTTACCAGTCCTTTTTAGGAAGAATAACAAAAACAGCCCCCTGGAAATCTACTTTTTGAGACAAACAAAATTCTCCCAGTTGCTCCCAAACTATTACTATCCCAGACTTCTCAAGGGGCAGTATTGCTCACTGTGGGAAATATTGTATTATAGAATAGAAGATAAAATTGTAAAATGGGGGGGGAGGGAGAGGAGCAGTGGCGCAAGGGGTAAGGCATCTGCCATGCCTGCACTAGCCTAGAATTGATCGTGGTTAGATCCCCGGTGTCCCATATGGTCCCCCAAGCCAGGTGCGATTACTTAGCTCATAGCCAGGAGTAACCCCTGAGCGTTACCAGGTGTGGCCCAAAAAAAAGAAAAATTGTAAAACGGGGCCGGTGAATTAGTAGATAGTTAAGGTACTTGTATATGACAAGTTCTAGTTCTCTCCCTGGAACTTCATAAGGTCACCTGAACACTGCCAGGAGTTATCCCTCAGCACTATTACCCCCTGGATCAGTTGTGTTCTCCCAATTTTTTTTTGTTTTGTTTTGTTTTACTTTTTTTTTTTTTTTTTTAATTTCTGGGCCACACCTGGCAGTGCTTAGGGCTTACTCCTGGTTCTACATTTTAGAGATCACTCCTGGCATATCTGGTACCGTGGATCAGACCTGGATCAGGCGAGTGCAAGGCATGCACCCTACCTGCTATACTCATCTCTCCAACCCCCCCCCCTTTTATTTTTAATCATAAAATATAAAGAAAAGGGAGTTAATTGATTTAGTTTGGGAGGTTGAGAGGCATTTTCCAAATGATGGAAAGATTTGGGTATGGAGAGAGAAAAAAAAATGGATAAAAAACATGGAAGTGGACAAGTCAGAAGAGGGAACTTTTTTCAAGAGAAAACAGTTGTAAGGCTGGAGGATTAATGGCAGGTTAAGGAGTTGGGCTTTGTGAAGAATGACAGGTAGATCTCTTCTCCTGGTACCATTATGAACAATTCTTTCTGGTGCTTAGAACACTGCATTGAGAATGACATAAAGCAGTGTTAGGGCCAAGTGAGAAGATGCTTTATTGTGCTATGAAGGGAGGGGTGGAGTGGGGTGGGAGATTGTCAGCATCCACGGGCAGCTATTTACAGTTTAGAGGCAGCAGAGTCCCTAGCATTGGCAGGGTCTTAGGAGCTGGACTGTTTCAGTTTGAACCCTACTTTTGCCACTTAGTTGGCTGACCTCAGAGAAATGACTCAGCATCTAACTGTTTGGATTATCTAGTCTGCCACATGGATAGTTGTACATTTAACCAGTTTCTACCCTATTCAATATATGCTTGTTACTCATTGGATGGAAGCACCTTTGGATTGGTACCTTAGACCACCAGTTCTCCACCCAAGGGTTTGGCCTGGTACTTCCTAATAAGACCAGAGGTCTCAAGAAAAAGCCTTAATTGCAGTTTCAGATTTCCACCACTGAGCTATCTGCTTCTTAGGAGTGAAAGGCTTGCGTCTTGTAGTTCCTGTTTTATCATGTGTGGATTATTTTCTGCATCGGCATTTGTTTTCCTTAATGTCTTGGACTTGGGAACGAGGCTTCCTATTCAGATAATCACAAAAGCATCTTATTCTTGTGAGGGATAAATGGAATGATCTATGCAGGGTGCAGCTATTTGCCTGGCATATTGTCATTCTCAATAGATGTTGGTTTTAGTTGTCATTGATCATCTGTGCTAAATTAATAAATAACTAATGGGATTAGTACTTAGAAGAGGATGACGCTCAGAGCTTTGGCCAGGAAGTTGACATTGGCAGATGACACTGGCAGCTTTTGAATGAGTCAGGCAGATTGGGGCAGGACTAAAGGCCAAATAAGGGGCAACTATTGCCCAACTGAACTAGGGAACTAGTGGGAGGGAGCATGCACAGTGGACAACAGGCTCCTTGAATTTGGGGTCTAGGGAGAAAGACTAGATCTCTCTCAGACCCTGGTGTGGAGTCTAGCTGCTTGGCTGGTAGTGAAATGGCCTTGAGGGAAGAGCAGTTTGATTGACCTAGTCCCTCCACTCACAGGTCCCACGTACCTCAGAGATCTATGTCCACCGAAGCGGTCGAACTGCTCGTGCTGCCAGTGAAGGCCTCAGCTTAATGCTTATTGGGCCTGAAGATGTGATCAACTTTAAGAAGATTTATAAAACCCTCAAGAAAGATGAGAACATTCCATTGTTCCCTGTGCAGACAAAGTACATGGATGCAGTCAAGGTAAAAAAAAAAATATTGAGGGGCCAGAGCTATAACACAGGGGGTAGGGTGTTTGACTTGCACTCAAGTGATCCAGATTTGATCTCTGGCATCCCAGATGGCCCCTGAGCCTACCAGGAGTGATTTCTGAGCAGAGTCAGGAGTAACTTCTGAGTGCCACCAAGTATGGCCCAAAAACTTAAAAAAAAAAAAAAAAAAAAAAGAAATGTATAGGTAATGAAAGGAAGGGCTGCTCAGGCCTGCTTCCTGGCCTCACCATGAGACTCTGGCAGAGAAACCTTTGCAGATGAATGATAACAACAGTTCCACAGGGATATATATTTAACAGAAGTGACTTTGGTTGTTAGAAGCAGCTGGTAATAAGAGTAAAACACCGCAAGTGGAAAAACTCATTCCTGAAACCCAACTTAACTCTATGTTCCTAATGCTCTCACCGACACTTCTCTCCACTGGATAGGCATGTTAAAAATGGTTTTCTGAACATCCATTCAGAGAAATGGGATTGCCTGTCATGGTGACACCTCAATAAAAGTTTGTCAGGTCCTTAAAACAGACCAGTGAGTCCTCCCTTTGGGGTTTTATCTAGTAACCACACACTGTCCTTCACAGTGGAGTACAGCATAGAATGTGACCAAGGAGGGCCAGTCTTCTGGGAGGACACAGGCCTGCTGGGCAGTCTGAGCCCTTATTCAGGGAACCCTGTGGTTCTTCTGGGCATAGGTTTAGATCAAAGGGAAATGAGGTATCTCTGATGCTTTTACAAGCATGATAAGGAAAAAGGGGGAAAAAGATGGCATTGAAGAAGTCCAAGAAGCAGCCTGCAGTAGTACAGTAGTTGAGTGCTTGCAGTGGAGCATGTTGCCATTTTTAAGCCTCTGCTCCCAGCCCAGAGCTACTGCCCTCATGATTCCTGGCATAACGGGTGATTTCTGCATACTGTATGTAGCCAAATGTGTGTGATCTCCCTTAGAGCCATAGCAAAAATGGGAGAAAGGGGAGGGAGTGTTGTTTTCTTAAAAGAAGAAATTGAGAGACCAGAACCATGAAACAGTTTAAGGAATATTGGCTTTGGTGACTCAGTAAAGGTAACTGGCACCAAAGATGGTGCATTGGGTAGGACTCTTGCCTTGCAAATGGCTGGCTAAATTTTGATTCCTAGCACCACATTACCCCACCAGGACTGATTTCTGAGCTCAGAACCAGGAGTAAGCTTTGAGCACTGCCAGGTATGCTCCACCAACCCCAACAAATAGACAAAATAAAAAGATAAGTTTCTTAGGAAAATAGAATAGGTGATCAGGGTGGGACTACAAAATGTTCCCATTAGAAGAGAATTAGAGGGGCCGGGCGGTGGCGCTAAAGGTAATGTGCCTGCCTTGCCTGCGCTAGCCTTGGACGGACCGCGGTTCGATCCCCCGGTGTCCCATATGGTCCCCCAAGCCAGGAGCAACTTCTGAGCACATAGCCAGGAGTAACCCCTGAGCATTACCAGGTGTGGCCCAAAAACCAAAAAAAAAAAAAAAAAAAAAGAAGAGAATTAGAAATCAACATTGGCTTCACATGACTCCTTTCCTCACATCACACAATGTCCTTCCTTGCCTCCTCTCCTTCTTCCTTTTGGTTTATGGGCCATATTCAGTGGTGCTCAGACTTTTCCTTGCACTGTGCTCAGGAATCACTCATGGCAGGGCTTGGGAGACTGTGTGGCTGGGGATTGAATTCAGGACAGCTACATGCAAAGCAAGCTTGCTATTCAGTATCCTGTCTCTCTGGCCCTTCCATTTTTCTGCATGTATCCTGTCACTATAGTCTGACCACTTCAATACCCATGAAAGAAAAGCTGATGTTTTTGTGTAGTTTGTGGAAGGGGGTTTAGAACCATACTTGTGCTGCTTGTGGGCTATTCCTAGCTCTGTGCTCAGAGGTCTGGTGGTGCTTAGAGGATGTGTGGTGACAGGAATAAATGGGATCAGCTGCTGGTGCTGTAGCCCCTGTGCTATTCCATGGTCCAGGAGTTGAAATGTTGTAATGTGTTGGCTCTGGTTCATATTGCTGGTACCTTATATGTGGATAAGGCTTAACTACAGCACCACCACTAATGTGTTAATTAGAAGGACAAGGAGTGCCCCCTCTGTGATTGAGAGCTGGACCTAACTAAGGACTGTTGGTGTGTTTTAAGAGTCTCCGCTATAGAAGCCTGCCATGATGTCTGGGGAAAATTGTACCCTTGGAACATTTAGGCAGATATAGGTGGCTGCTGAGATGGCATTTTTCAGCTTACTATTTGGAATGCCAACTCTTGAGAGTACTCGTGTGAGTACCATCTGCTTTTATCAGGAACCAAAACAAAATAATGTTGGTGGAAGCTTAGCCAGATTTCTGATGTGAACATTTTGAAATACACATTTTATTTTTGTTTGTTTCTTTGTTTGGGGCCACACTCAGCTATGTTCACAGGTTCTTATTCCTGGCTCTGAGATTAGTACTCACTCATGACAGGCCTTTGGGGGACCATACTCATCATACCTTACACATGCATTGACTGTTTGTAAGACAAACAGCCTACCTGCTGTACCCTCTCCAGACCCATACTGTAGGTGTACCTATCTGAGACCCTGGATTTAGGTGTAGCTAACATTTAAAAATCTACGACATGTGGAATTTTACTTCATGGAGGCTTATTTCTGTCACATGAACCTCTGTCACATGAACACTTTCTGTTGTTACTCCCAGAACCGAATTCATTTAGGTCGACAGATTGAGAAAGCAGAGTATCGGAACTTCCAGGCTTGTTTGCACAACTCTTGGATTGAGCAGGCAGCGGCTGCCCTTGAGATTGAGCTGGAAGAAAATATGTTTAAGGGTAAGTGGGTTGGGTGGGATTTGAGGAAGGGTCTATTTTGCATTTTCTACCCAAACAGGCCCCAGTCCCAGAGGAAACCAAAGCCCTTGCTTTCTACAACCATTTCAGTCTGAAGCTTTCAACTGCTTTCCTCATGTAAAAGAGCAGTGGGCCCAGTTGGTCAGTTGAAACTGGCTGTCTCTGATGGGTCAGGAGTCTTTTTCCTTCACTGATTGAGGCCTATCAGGCTGCTTATCCTGTGGAACGTAGGCTGTCATCATCTGTCATACCGGTTTTGAATCAAGTACCTACCACATGGAGTTGTTGCATAGATATCTCAAGATCATGAGTGAGAAGCATTTGGATGCAACAGACTTAAGGTTGCTGTGCAGTTTTCCCACTATAATCTGCCTTTTGAGCCAATAAGTGCTTCTCTTATGTGATCTTCACAGGGTAGTCAATGTGGGAAGGACAAGGAATCATCCTTAATGGGGAGGAGCAGTGCACAAAAGACAAGGAATTGTGAAGGAGAATCACCTCACTAGCAGGTGTTTCCTGAACCTCTCTCACCCTGGGTCAGAGTCTATAACATGAGAAATTAATCTATGATCCTTGCTCTAGGAACATCTCTCCAAGGTGACAGGCCCACATAGCTAGAATTGACAGTCGAATGTAGGCCTGTTGCTTTTGGACCCTACAGGAGCACTTGAGCTGCAGTGTTTGGCCTCTCGTGGTGACAAGGCCCATTCAGAGCCAAACTTCATGGCAGTCAGGAACTATACCAGCAGCTTAGTAATGGAGCTCAGACTTGGCTTTGATGCACCAGGCCCATTTCCCCATCCTGCCTCAGTTGGTCCTCCCACTGTGCTGTTAGGTGTAAAGTCAAGCTGCTTCCTGTCGGGAGTGAAAGACAAATTAGGCCTGAACATCCTTCCTAGGCTGTTTCAGGAGCTAACGCTGACTTCGTGAGAGAACTTTTATGTCATCACCTCAGTTCAAAACCTTTTATATCACCAAATATTCTTCCACTGACTCAAAAACGTTCTATGCATCGTAATAACTAGGATCTGTTTCATGTTGTTTTTCAAGGAGGAAAGGCTGACCAGCAAGAGGAACGTCGGAGACAAAAGCAGATGAAAATCCTGAAGAGGGAATTGCGCCACTTACTCTCTCAACCCCTGTTCAAAGAAGAGCCCAAAACCAAGTATCCAACTCAGTCTGGCAGGCCACCTGTGCTCATGTCTGGCCCCCAAAATGGTGAATCTGCTCTGAGCTGCCTCTCCAAACAGAAGAAAAAGAAGAAGAAGAAGCAGGGGCAGCGACAGGAGCAGCCACGGCCAAGTACAAGTGCAGATTAACTGGTCCCAGGTCAACATGTGTGCAGCTGTGTTGTCTGGTGCCAGGAAAGCTGCCTTGCCACATTCACTGCATCTCAGTCCTGGTTTTACAGCAGCAGCTTTTCTGTGCCACTGTCCATCCACAGTGCATGACTACACTGCACATTTGTGGTATTCTGAGTAAAGAGTAAAGTTCCATGTAGTGGTTTGTTTCTGTGTTTCAATGTTTACAGGCTAATTACATGTTCAACTCAATTTCCACAATTAAAAAATAGTTGTAACTGACTTGCCGTACCAAGTTTTTCATAGCCTGTGGGGAAAAGGGGGATACAATCTTCATGAATTCACTTACTGTCTCCTAAGCCAGCCTGGTACTCAGGGCTCTAACCAGTGGGCCATTTCACTGTCCCTCAAATCGTTGGAGGGCCAGACTATAGTACAGACAAAAACTGAACAAATTCCTATGCACACTGCATATATCTTATTTTGAAGTGAAGAAACAAAATGGGAACAAATACAATAGATAGCTCGTGGGCCGTAGTTTGAGAACCACTGCTCTAAACAACGGGGAGACCCTGTTCTAACTCGTGCTGTCTTGGTGTAGACGGTAGGATCTTCTGTTGAGCTGTGTGGAGAAGTGTGTAGATCCCCATATGGTCCTTTCTGCTGGGGTCTTCAGAAGACTTGCTGTTCCTATGACAGAACTCGTAACAGCTGCTTAGCTCATTGTTTTCTCTGAGCCACCCTGGAGGAGGACAAGAAGGAGATTGCTGTCCTTGGGTTCTGAGGGAGCTCAGGGCTTCCCTAACACTGAAGTTAAATCAATTCTGGGTCGGAGTCACATGACTTGTGAGGCTTTGAGAATCTGTATCGTTGCTTATTACTCTAGCCATGCGTCTCCACTTTCCCTCCAAGGTTAGAACCTGCTGCAACCCATGGTCTCATTAGTGACTGACTCATCCTGTGTATTTGCACAAGCTTTTCCTTTGGCCTGATTGTCTTTCCGCTTCCTGGAGCAGTCTGTGTCAAAGTCCCTGACCCCGTGGAGGGTTAAGGTATTCTCCATGGGCATCTGTGCTTATCTTTCACACAGTCCTGTCTTTTGGGGGGGGGGGAATGCAGGTGGTAGCTACACCTAGCAGTGCTCCTGGCTCTGCACTCACTTTTTTTGGGGGGGTGAGGGGAGTGGGGTTGGGTCACACCCAGCGGTGCTGAGTTACTCCTGGCTCTGCACTCAGAAATGGCTCCTGGCAGGCACAGGGGACCATATGGGATGCCAGCATTCAAAACCGTACGTCCTGAATTGGCTACATGTAAGGCAAATGCCCTACCGCTGTGCTATCTTTGGTCCCTGAACTCAGTTGTGAATACTCATGGTGTTCAGGAGACCATATGGGTAATGAGGCATCAAACCCAGGTCAGCTGCATGCAAGACAAATGCCCTACTTGCTATAGCTCCAGCTTGTCCACAGCGTCATTTTTACTGAGTTTCCGGAAGGTCTTGAGGTTGCTTGCTTCACCTGGCAGCTTAGGTTAGGCCTCATAGGGAACAAGTGATCTGGTGCTGCTCTGCATTTGTCTGAGAGGCTGAGTGGCTACAGCTATTTCTATCAACCCAGTCTGAGCTTCTGAACAGGGATCCCTGGATACAGAGTGAACACATAAGGGAAACTAGATAGCCGAAGATCTAAAATAACCTGACTGCCTTCAGCCTCACTTTGGCAGCATGACAAGATATTCCTAGTCCTTAATAATTGTCATAGCACAGATTTGGGTACCACTGCTTGTGCAAGGGCCAGGCATTGTTAAACTTGTATATATTTTGTGTGACCCAAGGGCTCAGGTCATGTTTTTGTTTTGGGGCCATACCCTGCGGTGCTCAGGGGTTACTCATGGCTCTGAACTCAGAAATCGCTCCTGGCAGGCTCGGGACCATAATGGGATACTGGGAATCCAACTCGCGTATGTCTAGGGTCGGCTGCATGCAAGGTAAATGCCCCATGGCTGTGCTATTACTCTGGCCCCTGGGCTAAGGTCTTAGTGAGGAAGCTGATGCCGAATGATTAGGACAAGCTCAGAATTACACGGGAGCCTGGTAAGAGCAAGAGAGGAGTTATTGTCATGGAGTGTCCCCATTGAACTGGATAAGACAAGAAAGTCACCCATTTGTGAAGTCAGACACTTAATGAGCACTGTTGGAGGATGCCAAGGGCACTGAAATTTCCAAATGATGAGGCTGATTGTCCCTTAACACCTGAGCCTTGAGAGGTATAGATATATTGATGCCCCCAGGTCCTGCCTTTGGTGTTTGGGCACAGACATAGGCTTCAGTAGGCAGACTGGAGCAGAAAAAGCCCACCTTATAGGCAGCTTTGCCCTTTGACGGCAAAGGCTGAAATAACACAGCTCAAGAGTAGGTAAAGCATGTGGCTTTCCACTAGCTCCTCCTACTGTCTCCCAATTTCATAGAGGTAATCCCCAAGGGAGGCTGTGGAGCCTGAAATCAGGACAAAAGATCTAGAGTTTGAATACTAGGAAATGTTTTGGCCCCATCCAGCTAGACCGATAAGCAGCCCCTCACTGAGCCACAGCCCTGCCTTAGTGACATTTTGCTCTCTTAGTGTTTTTGCTTCTGAGAGTAGACTGAGGTGGACGGCCTCCTCCACGCAGAATACTTAGTATGTGTGTAGTCTTGCACTTACTTCATACAGATAATCCAATTCTGGTGGGTTTTTTTTGTTTTGTTTTGTTTTGTTTTTTTGCCACACCCGTTTGATGCTCAGGGGTTACTCCTGGCTAAGCGCTCAGAAATTGCCCCTGGCTTGGGGGGGACCATATGGGATGACGGGGGATCAAACCGAGGTCCTTCCTTGGCTAGTGCTTGCAAGGCAGACACCTTACCTCTAGCGCCACCTCACCAGCCCCCCAATTCTGTTTTAATGAAAAATACTGCTGGCAGTGGGGGCCTGTTTCCATTTTACAAATGTGGAAATTGTAGTTTAAAGGTGAAGTGACTTAGCCAGGATGGCACAGTATGTGACAAAGTTGTTGGAACCCAGTCAGTCTGACTCCAGAGTTCCCTCCCTTTTTATTGATGTTTAAAATAAGAATCCTGTTGAAAGTAAGCACGGTTTGCTTCTTGTTGCTAAATATTACCATTATTTATTTATAAACTTCCTTTGGAAAGAAAGTAATACTTGAGCTGATGACAAGATATGCTCTTAGAACAACTACCCTTCCAGCTTTGATCTGGAAAGAGCTTTGGGGTTGAAAAGTTATCTAGCTTTTGTAAGCAAAATAACTGCTATGTATGCCTAGATGGGTGGGTTTTGGTTTGGTTTTTGGGCCACATCTGGCAGGGCGTTCAGGGGTTACTCCAGGCTCTTCTCAGAAATTGCTCCTGACAGGTTCAGGGGATTATATGGGATGCTGGGAATCAAACCCTGGTCCATTCTGGGTCTGCCTCATGCAAGGCAAACACCCTATGGCTGTGCTATTGCTCTGTCCCCGGATGCCTAGATGTTAACAACATATACAAATGTTTCAATTCTGACATTCCTCCCTCCCCCAGTTCTTTCCATACCATACAAGTGCTGGGGCCAGTGGATTGTCCAGTGGGCTTACGGAAAGGAGAAAGCATAAGGCAAAACCATTGGAATAACTTGGCCTGTCTCTCTTGGACATCCTGATTATAAACTTAAGACCTCCCTGGAGAAGAAGGTCTCATGAGTATTGTGGGCCCTGGACACACAGACTGGGTACATGTCTAAAAAAAGTTTCTTCAGGAGCACTGAGAAACCAGCTTTGGCGGGGGGGGGGGGGGGGGGCGGGGGGGGGCCGGGGGGGGGAATTTTTAGAAATGGGGTTCTCCTGAGATCACCTCTGTTCCCCTACTCATACAGTGTACTGGTCACAGAGCCCAATACTCCTATCCAGAGAGCAGGACACAGTTCGGAGATCAGGTCGGGCATGACAGTCACTTAGCCTGTGCTCTTGATCCAGATTTGAGATACAGGCAGAATGAGGAGAACAAGGAACTGGCTCCTACCTAGAACGAAAGTGCCCTGAGAACTGTCCCTGAAGGCAGAAGGGTGAGAAAAATTGATGTTTGTGTACAAAGACTCAGAACAGCTGTCTGCACACAGACTGGCACCATAGCACCAATAAATTCATAGGAATCCCTGTGAGATGGAACCTGTGAGAAGGCTTGTGGTAAAGTGCCACACAAGGCATTTCCACATTCCTGCATGCTCTTTCTACTGAGGAAAGGAGCTTGCTAACAGTTTCTCCCATTTTGCTAGAAATGCTATTTGGAGGTCCCGGAATAGCATGGTGGGAGGAGCATCCAATCAGGTGGGTACAGAGGAGGCCATGGGCCAGGACTTTGGGCTACCAGGTAGTTTCTCCAAAGGAAATCTTCCCTGGCTGCCAATTTTCTCATTTCTGTCCTTGGCCACCTTCTCACAGTACTTTAACTAGGGGGAAGGAGGACTGAGGTGAATAATCAAATAATCAAATACCCGATGTGTTCACCTGGAATCTGTGAGTGCTGGTTTCTCGACTGAGTGTCAACTCTGCTTCGAGGCGGTGGTGGGGCCCAGAGCCTAGTTTTTCTGCAGGTTGGACTGATGGCAAAGCCCAAAAGAACAACTTTGTCTTCTCCAAATCACAGGCAATCTTGAGAGAGGTAGAAGGGTTTAGTCAACAGTAGTACCATCTTCGTGCTGAAGGCCCTTTTCTAGATGTTGACATCAGTGAGTCTCTTTCCTCCCATGTGTGTCTGGAACCACAGTGGAGCCTTCATTTTCAAGTGGCCCTCAATTGGCCACCAGTTCAGTCCAACTGCTGGCTGGACTTTTTTTTTCTTTTTGTTATCAGTCGCTACAGAGAGTTGACTCATGCTTTTTCCTAGACATACAGAGGCAAGTGCCCCTGGTAAAAAGAAATCTGAGGATTCCATTTTTATGGAACTATTTCCGTTTGGAGAAAAAGCCAGAGAAGGTAGGTGACCTACCTACCCAGGTCTTGGGGAACTGGAAGCAGAAAGAAATCTGGCTTCCAGCCCAGAAGGAGAAAACATTGGGTTCTCTGTGCAAATGCCCAAACAGTGCCGAGCTAGCAGTCTGTGATGAGCAGGCCTCATCCCTAGTGGCTATGCCCACAGAAAGCTGTGTGTTCTCTAACGACAGTCTAAATCGCTTAAAAAATGGAAACACCAGATGGTTCCGTTTAGAATGCAGTCCCGTTAGCTGACAGGCTCCATGTGCGGCCTAAAATCAATCAACGTTTATCAGCTGCATAAAGGATGTTGTAGTGGGATGTTTTATAGAGCAGGTAAACGGAGGGGATGGCCGCCTCAGGAAACACGTGATGGTTCAGGGCTGTGTCCATCTCGTCCACGTACTCAACCTGCAGGGCGATGTTCAGCGCCTGCGATAGGGCAGTGATCTGGATGTGGTCACACTCCATGGCCATGGGCTCCACCTCCTGCAAAGCCCCAAGGGAAAACACCCAGTTTAGTAGGGGTGAAGAATAGCAGAGACCAATGAAGTGGTCAGAAGTCAAGAATAGGAGCTAATCTTCACAACAGCCGGGAGGTAGGTGCCAGCAGCTATTTAGCAAAGGAGATCACCAGAAATGTAAGTTTTGAGTCGAGATCTCTGTGATGCCACATTCTGCTTGTGAGAAGGAGATACTTGGAAATATCCCTGGAAAGAGGTTTTCAGCGGGGCCACCTTTGAGTCAGACACTCAGCAGGGTTTCAGCTCACTCAGGCCAGGGAGTGAGCTTACCAGAGAGTGAGGGGCAGAGATGACAGAAGCTGGCAGGTGTGACCCACATTTGGACAGCTACCACTACCCGGGGAGCTGGGTCTTCAGAATCCGAGAAACCCAGACACACTAAGATATCTGGAACAAAACACTTCTGGGGGCAAAGGTGACTCCTGGGGTGCTACTCTGCAAATCTGTACAGTCCAGTGAAAGCCCTTATTTATCGTGTTGAAATCCTTGAAGCTTGGAGAGGGAAAGGAACTTTTGAAAGCCACCTGAGTCAGGCAGATCAAACAGAACCTGTCTGAAGGTCACACACACACACACACACACACACACACACACACACACACACACACACACACACACACAGAGTTCAGAGTTCCCAGAGCCTGAGTCTGGCTACCTACATGGGTGCAGAAGTCCTTGATGTCCATCTCTTCATCGATGAAGTGGCGGAAGAAGTCTGCACGGTTCTTGATGAAGGCCGAGGTCAGCAGTCGCAGGAATTGCACAATGTGGTCTGAGGAGCTCTGGTCATTGAACACTTTCAACAGACTGGACACGGAGCCGTCCTTCTCCACCAGCTCCACCACACTGTAGAACTGTGATGGACAGGCATCATGGGGTGGCCCAGGCTGGGCCTGCCTGCCCTCCTTAAACATTGCAAAACTCCCTCCCCCATATAGATAGATAGATAGATAGAGAGAGAGAGAGAGAGAGAGAGAGAGAGAGAGAGAGTCTTGAAGTATAGAAGAAATTATAAATGAGTCTAAATTTGGAAGCTCAGTGAAAGATTAGAAATGTTTTGTGTTGGGGACCCAAGCCCAGGGTCATGTCTGAGAACCAGCGACTGAGATCTCAGGCACTAGAATAGACTGAAGGGGAGACAAGGGGAGTCTCAAAGAAGGTGTCTCCTCCCAAAGGGAGAGCAGGAAGGACCTCCAGTGTCCTGGATCCCCGCATCTCCCATGCAGCAAGCACTCTGCTGGCTCAGCTGAAAACAGTAGGACACAGTCCCGTGGCAACTATGTGAGCTCTCAAATGCTCACTTGGTTACCCTCAGCAGGCTAGCCCATTGCACTCACAGCGTTAAAGAAATTCCGGAACTTGTGCTCCTCAAATCCAGCAGCCAGAAGGTCGTTTGGGGTCTGCAGCACATGCTCTTTGAACCTAAATGGGGAACACATTAGAGCTAGTGTCACTCATCTCCTCAGAGGTATCAGAGTAGAAAGACCTCTGCATTCTAGAAGACACCAGGGGAGGCCATGTTGTGCATGACCCTTGAGGGCTGTGCTAAACCCACCTTGCAGGGGAAACTAAGGCCCAGAAGCACTCAGACACACCCTGTCACTGGGTGGAGCTGCCTTGCTTCCGGGTGGGGTATCTAGAAGGTTCCAGTGACACCCCTGCAAGAGTGTGGAAAGCACCTGTAGTCATTGGTTCCATCCAGGCCCCCTTTTTTGGGGAAATGCTACATTGGACCATGCTCAGGATTTCCTACTAGCTGTGCTCAGGAATCATTTGTGGTACGGCTCAGGGACCATTAGGGATGCTGGGAATTGACCTCAGGTTGGCCAAGTGCAAGGCAAGTGCCTTAACCTCTGACCTATCTCTCTGCCCCCATCCCCGGCCTCTTGCCTCTCCCCACTCTGCCATCACAACAGGCATCTGGGTGTGGACATTGCTGCCCAGTGACCATTGGCTATACCCAAAAAAGATTACCCAAGAACATCAAAACCAGGGAGATGCCCCTGTCCCAGGACAACTCACTTGGAGATCTCTCGGCTCTTCCCCAGCAGGGACTCTAGGTAGGAATAGCCCAAGGCCCGGTAGAAGCAGTTCCCATCCCCTTTGGTCTTACGGATCGCGGTGAATCTTTTGCTGAGTTCCTGCAGGAGGAATGGAATGGAATTGGGTCTGAGTAACCCCTGAGCACCAACATGTGTGGTTCCCCCCACAAAAAAATGGCACTGACCCCAATTCTCTACCAAAGTCTCTGCACATGAGAGCACATTATCATCTCTTTGAGGACACAAAGGCAAAAAAGAAAAAAATAACAGAGATGGTACAGTAGGTAAAGAGCTTGCCTATTACTGATTTAGGTTCAATTCCCAGAACCCCATCTAGTCTCCCAAATCCTGCCCAAGAGTTATCCCTGAGCATGAGCACAGAGCCAGCATGAGTAAGCCCTGAGCACAGCCAAGTGTGGCCCCCAAACCAAAGAAAAGGATTTGTCACCAAGATCAAAACCCAATGTCAAGACACTCTGGGAACCTTTGCTTTTGCTCAGGATCCTGGTCCCAGCTCAGGAGCCCAGTTTGTTTTGAGAGCAGCACCTAACCCTTAGCACCCAGCGCCCTCTACCTCTCCTTCCTGCAGAGTCTCACCTGAATCTTCCTCTGGTAAATTCTGTTCTCAGGGTGATCCCGAAGAATTGATAGGATGTCACATTTTTCTGATATTAGGTTGAAGGATGATGTTTCACTCTGAAAGAGAAAACAGCCCAGCTGAGCTATGGCAAAGGGAGCTTGAAAGCCGCCTTTCACGGGGTGGAGGGCTGGACTCAGCCCAAAGGGTGCCTGGAGGTCTTGCATCTCTTTCCCAGCTCACACTATTTTGCATCCTCTCTTTCCTCACTATCTTGCATCCTCTCTTTCCTCTATCAGTGTCTGAAATTGAGTCTGCACTGAGCACACACACATGCTGGAAATATGGAATCAGGATATTACATATTTCACTCATCCACTAGCAAAGCTCCCAGGACCAAGGGAGAACTGACAGGTCGTCCAGAACCCGTGGGATCACCCTACTGGTGGATGGGAACAGCACCATCTATTGGCGAAAGCTCAGAATGCAGCCCATGGAGACCAGCCAGGGCAGTCCGAAAAAGGCGGGCAGGGAGGACACTTAGAGCAGCCGAAGCTCCAGGACTAGGGAAAGTGCAGGACACGAAAATTGCAAATCTTGGTTCCTCTGAAGGAGCCTCCCAAGCTGTTCTCAGGGGAGCCCTGACCATTCCTGGTAATAGTCAGCCAATGAGGGGAAGAGTTTCATGCTGGGACTGAGGATGATCTATTGCTTGGAACTTGGGTGGTATTGGGGACCGTCTGGTCACCCTAGGGACCACACTCAGAGATGCTGAAAGGTGAGTGATCGTGGTACAGTGTCTGAACATGGTGGGCTGCAAGCTGGCTGCTGTCATAGGAGCTCCAGGTCTCTGCATCTCACTGCCATCAGTCCCATCTCCCACTTAATACTCTCCCACCAGACTCAGGGTTCAGTGTAGAATGTGCACCCCGGCCTTCAACCTGCTCCAGGTCCAAAATGGAGATCGTGTAAGTCAGTGATGTATCGTTGCAATGAGAACAAGTGTCCTGGCACTGGTACAATGAACCGGAGAAAGTTTCTGCACCCAATGCACAGCTGGAAAGAAGCAGGGTCGGGGCGTTGGATGATGGAAATGCAGTTTCCAGCTTCGACACTGTCCCTTTGACAGTGACAACATCACAGCCTGTCACCAAGGTCCAACCCAGAAGTCTCTCAGTCTCTTCCCCTCTATTCCCAGAGAAACCCTTGCTTGTCATTAGTTCCAGTTTCCAGTATCCACTCCCAGCCCTTCAGAGGTGACCCCTCCAGGGTAGCTTCCTATGTGCCTTCCCTTTGCATGTGGCAAAATACACATGGCATATGTGCCCCCTGACCATCAGTGTGTGTGGGGGCCAGTTAAATTGGGTGCAGCTGACTCTTACCACCAAACATGTGTCCGAAACTTTCATTTTCCCAAACTGCACTGTGGCAGTTTGGGATACCAAACTGAGCTACCAGATGCCCCCCCCCCACACACACCACCCTGTTTCTCCTCACCCCCAGCACACTATCCTCCTTCCCCTCTTGTGTGAATAAGCCTCTCAGAGAATTTTTTGCATCTTCTTTTCTTTTTAGTTTTTGGGCCACACTCGATGGCGCTCCTGGGCTACTCCGGGGTTACTCCTGGCTCTGTGCTCAGAAATCATTCCTGCCCAGCTTGGGAGGCCATATGGAGTGCCGGGGATCAAACCTGGACCAATTGCAAGTTGGCTGCATGCAAGACAAACAACCTACCTGCTGTGCTATCTCTCTGGCTCAACACTTTGCAGTTTTAAAACTGGAGCTGTTTGGGGACAGAAGGGGCGAATCAAACATCGTAAGGCATTTGCCTTGCATTCAGCCAATCTGAGTTTGATTCCCTATAACCCGTATGGTCCTCAGGATTGATCCCTGAGCACAGCACTACTAGGAGTTAGCCCTGAGCACTGCAGGGTCTGGACCCTCAAAAGAAGTAAATAAGAAGAGAGTTGTCTTATGTGTGCAGGTATTTTTAGTGTGTGAACACAAGCATTGTGGTCTTTATTTCTTGATTTTTATTTTTATTTTGGGGCCATACCTGGTGACACTCAGAGGTTACTCCTAGTTATGCACTCAGAAATCACTCCTGACCTAGGGGATCATATGGGATGCCAGGAATTGAATCCAGGTCCATTTTGGGTCACCTGCGTGCAAGGCAAACGCCCTACTGCTGCACCATCACTCCTGCTGTGGCCTTTATTTTGTTGTCTCCTTTTTGTTTGGGGACCCCAGAAACTGTGCTCAGGGATTACTCCTGGCTCTGCACTAAGAAATCACTCCAGGCAGGGGCCAAAGAGATAGCATGCTGGTCAAGCATTTGCCTTGCATGCAGAAGGATGGTGGTTCGAATCCCGGAATCCCATATGGGGGTTCCTGAGCCTGAGCCTGCCAGGAGTGATTTCTGAATGTAGAGCCAGGAGTAACCCCTGAGCACAGCCGGGTGTGACCCAAAACCCAAAAGAAAAAAAGAAATCACTCTAGGCAGACTTGAGAGATCATGTGGGATGTTGGAGATCAAACACAGGACAGCCATGTGTTAGGCAAAAGCCCTACTGGCTGTGCTATCACTCTGGCCCTTTCTTTTTTCTTCTGAGTCCTCTCTCTCTCTCTCTCTCTCTCTCTCTCTCTCTCTCTCTCTCTCTCTCTCTCTCTCTCTCTCTCTCTCTCTCTTTTGGTTTTTGGGTCACAGCCGGCAGCACTCAGGGCTTACTCCTGGCTCTATGCTCAGAAATCGCCCCCGGCAAGTTCGGATGACCATATGGGATGCCAGGATTCGAGCCACCATCCTTCTGCATGCAAGGCAAATGCCTTTACCTCCATGCTATCTCTCCAGCCCCTTAGTCCCCTCTCTTAACAAAGGCCACCAGCACCCCCTCAGTACCAGGGAGGCTGGGTGACTGCAGCTCCTTCTAGTGCCCCTCTGGTATTTAGCTGGACAAGTGGGTCTGTCCAGCTGGCCGCAGCACCTCCCAGCCTAGCACCCTGGGGGAAGCTGGAGTCTCAGTTTCCAGGCCCCAGATAAAGTTCAAGCTCTGAGGCTAACCCTTTCTGAGCTGCTATGGAAAAAAAAGAGACAAGCCACACCCCACATCAGAGTGTCCTGATCCCACCTCCTCTAGGGGTTCTGCCTTTGATTTAGGACTCACCAAGATGCTAATGGAGAATCCCAGGCAAAGCCCACAGGCTTGGAAACAGCTGTGCAAGGGCTCAAATCTGGTTTCCAGGAGAAATGGGGAGCAGGGGACCTTTTTCTTTCCAGCAGCCCCTGGGAACTGGCCCCATGAAGATGCACACCCATTTAGGGCCTGCCCAGGAGCTTTGGATCCCTGTCCCCTTGGAGAGTACTGGTGGCCATGGAACCCTTCCTGAAACCTGCCTGGGACCAGACATCACACCCCTTTGCTTCTCTCTCATTTATTCTCCAAACCTCTGCCCAAATCCAGCCTTACACACAGAGCCCCAAGGGGCCAATCCACCACCAGCCTGGGACAAGCAAAAACTTGCTTGCCAACCTGCAACTCTTCCTCCCAGTCCAGGGACCTGGCCATCTTGAAAGATTCTGGAAAAGATGATGTCACGTGATGTCAGGATGAGATTCCATCCCCAACCCAGCCAGGGTCCTGGCAGGAATGCTGCCAGCCTTTAGCCTTTCAGATCACACTACCTGAGAGATGGACCAGAGCTGGGGGTCACCAGGTGTGCCCAGTGTCAAGTCCTTCTGGGGCAGTGTTCAGTAGGGTAAAATCCCTCACGCTCTGCCTTGGTAAGCTTTGGACTGGCTGGGGGGTGGGCTGAGGTAGATGTGAGGGGGTGTCTTCACTAAAGGGGGGTTTGGGGGAAGTAGGAACACACCCTTTTAAATGCTCCTTTTAAATGCCCTCTTCCAGGCCTTGATGCAGGAGAAGCAAACACATTCTTTAATGAGCTGACTAATAAGAGGCTTGGCCACCAAAGATGAAGGGGAGCTCCAGTGCCCCAAAGTAGCTTCCTGCTACTGCTACCACAAATTAGCTCATATTTTCCCCCAGCTCTGACTCTCTCATTGTATCCCCTTCCTGTCTTGCACTTCTGGGCTTTCTAGGAGAGAAGTCATCTGCTTCTTAGCTTCTGGAAGCTTCTATGACTAACGCCTCCTTTCCTCTCCCTGTCTATATCACACCTCCTTTCTTGGCCTTCACACCTCTTATAAGGATCTGGTTGATACACTCTTGGGCCCCCCTGGGCAATGCAGAATGATGGTCCAGACCCCTTCATGCCTGCACACCCCCAAGGTGGAAGGAGCCCTTCCACAGCTTCCAGGAGTTGGACAAGGGCAAGTCTAGGCTTCTCGCAAAGCCCCTCACCTGTTCTTCTTGTGGGAAGTTAAGAGAGGGAAAAGTTGCCCTCAGCCCCTTCTACACAGGGGCCCAGGTCCTGCCTGGCCCTTTGGATCCTAACTTCAAACCATAGATTTCTGGGCATGTCCCCCAGTGGCTCAGAATGGCTGCCCACAGTCTGTTCCTGGGGCTCAGCCTGACACTATGTCCATTATCTTCCCTTGCCCCCCTGCTACCTCAACTTCACAAAGGTCCCTCTATGTGACCAGGACTCATGTACCATGAACTCTGCTCCTGGATCCACTCCAGGAGACCCAAGAGATGCTGCAACAATCTCAACCTCCCCAACCTGACTTTGTCTCCTGTCCTCACTGGCCCATGTCCCCCATTGCTAGCAGAAATGCTCTCATAAGGAGAGCCCCCAGACCCTACTCCATGCTGCCCTCACTCAGGACAGGACACACTCGGATCTGAGCCCAGGCACTGAGCCACTCTGTCTTCTTCCATCTACCAGTGGTCCTCAAACTATGGCTCGTAGGCCACATATTGTATTTGTATCTGTTTTGTTTCTTCATTGCAAAATAAGATATATGCAGTGTGCATAAGAATTCATTCATAAGTTTTGTTTTTACTATAGTCAGACCCTCCAATGGTCTGAGGGACAGTGTACTGGCCCCCTGTTTAAAAAGTTTGAGGACCCCTGAATTCTAGACACACAGTTCCAACCTCAGGACCTTTGCACAGACAGTTCCCATGGCTGGGATGGCTCTGGCTAGGCTTTGGCCTCCTTGCCTGAGAAAACTTTCCTGGCCACCATCTGTTTTTGTTGTTTTTGTATTGGGGCCACACCCAATGGTGCTCAACTCCTAGTTCTCTGCACTCAGAAATCATTCCTGGTCAGGTTTGCAGACACCATATGGGATGCCAGGAATCGAACCCGGGTCAGCCAGGTGCAAGGTTATGACTCCAGTCCATGATCACCACCTGTTTAAACTCTCCTGGGCTCATTCCTACTGCCTTGACATACTTCAGTTCTTCAGTGTGTCATGTGACGTGTGTGTCCACTGAGTGACTGGCCTCCAGAAGGGCTTCCTCCCGCAAATGTCAACTCCATGACACATGCTTGTTCTCAGACCCCCACCCCGGGCACTGAGAACTGAGTGAATGAACAAAGGGTGAGCGGGCTATGGCCTCCCCCTGATCACTTCCAGCCTATGTCTACCCATCACCCAAGAGATCAAGTCCACCCCCTTTGCCAGTTCTCCCCACAAACAGAAACAGTGAACCCCACCACGGCTCAGCGGGTGAGGCCAGAACACTCATCTGGACTCACCAATTTCCTCCACTCACCTATCCCCCATCCCCTCTTGCTCCTCCACCAGGACACCCCCTTCCGCATCGTTTCCGGGACAGCCCTCAAGTGCTCTGAGGTACCTTGCTTGGAATAGTCTTCCTAAAATGCTTCCTGATGACTCCTATATATCCTTCAATGCCCACTTCAAGACCCCACAGTCACCTGCAGGCCCTGTTTCCCCTCTGCTGGAATCAGTTGGCTCCCCTGCCCTCAGAGTGAGCTCTGCAAGGTCCCCCCTTCCAGGGACTCACTCAGACCTGATTCCTGGGGGGGGGGGTGTTCTATTGGAATCCAGGGACAGGAACTCTCTGACCTGGAGAAGATGGACCTTCTCTGCGCCCTCCACACATCTCAGCCATATGGCACACCTCAGCGCTCAATAAATGCTGAGTGACTCAGCCTCTGCCCTGGGGGATCCCGCCAAGCCCCCCCACACACACACACACATAAGCCGAGCTGCCTTAAGTCCCTCTGCCAGGCTCTGGGGGCATCTCTGCAAGGTGCAAAGGCTTTAGAGCACCACATGCCCTTTAACTTCCTGTCTCAGAGTTCAGAGCAGATGGGATGGTGAGTGAGTGGTTCTCAGGGCTGCACAAAGCTAGAGGGTGAGGCTCCCAGTCAAGGGGCTTGGGGGCTCCCATTGCTCTCCAACCAGTGATAGAGGAGACTGCAGTCTCAGAATGGTTGAAGGTGGCTAACCCCATTATTACCCCAGTTCCTGCCCCTCCCAGGAGGCTGGCGCAGAAACCAGAAGCAGCTGAACCTGGTGACCCCTGCCAGGGTGCAATAGGGGGGCAAGGGGGGAGAAGCAGGAAGCAGATGCTTTGAGATGACCTGGAGGCTGGTGTGCAGAGAGACAGGAGATTGAGGCCCCACTATCCACACTGCTCTGGGAATGTGCCAGGCCCCCAGGGCACTCTGAGCTATGCACCTGCCCAGCCACATCTTGAACCGTGACCCAGACACCACCGGAAACACCCATGTCCGGTCTCCAGTGTGGCAGGAACCCCCGGGGTGAGGACCGGGCTGTAGCTAGAACACGGCTTCTCCTGGTGGTGGTCGCAGAAGCCCATGGGACATGTGAGCAAAGGTGGGAGGCATGCCAAGGGGTGAAGGCAGAATTTGAAGTCGGGGACTTTAGTCCACAAGCCTCAAATGTAAGGGTCACAAGGTCCCCTCAGCTTTGCCTCGAACCTTCCTACCCCACCTGAAAAGCCCCAGCAGTGCCATGGGGAGCACGATCTTGGGAGCACCATCCTGGGAGTTCCATGCTCACCACCATCAAGTCTCAACAGCCCCTTCCGCTTCAGCCTCAGTTTCCCCCACTACCCAAGTCTGGGGGGTTGGCCTCTGAATCAGAGGGAGCCTCTGAGTTTTGCTTTGCTGGGACCCCCATATCATATACCTCGTTATAGCCTCTCCAGGGGGTCCCCCATTCTCTCCAATCCACTGAGTCACCTAGGAGGCATGTTGGGGGAAACTGATGGCTGAGTCCCAGGGTAGATGGGGCTCTGGCTGCATGTGGGGGGGGACTTCTCATAAAGGGGTTTATTGCCCTCCCCCAAAGCTGCACTTCCAAGGTCCCCTCCACTCCATGAGCACACCTTACTTAGAATGTCCCAAGGGATGGCACCCTTGGGAGCACCTGGGTCGAGCGCGACAGTGTCCAGTGGGGGACAGCGGGGCGCGATCTCCAGCCCCCCAGGGTCTCCAGAGGAAGGACGGGGTGGGGTGGAATAGTTTCCTCGGGGTTCTAATCCCGCGCTGAGGTGGACGCCAGAGCTCGGTCCGGGAGAGCACCTGCGCCCTCGCTTGACCGCGCCCCCTTTCCGGATGCCCCCCACTTCCAACACCCACCACTGACCATAGTGACCGGAGTGGAGTCTTCGGGCCTGGTCCCGCCCCAGCGATGAGCGATCCGGTGCGGGAGGGCGCCGCGGGGGTGGGTCACGGGTTGGCTCCACCGTTGGGGCTGGCGGCGGGGGGCGAGCTGTGAACACACCCGACCGCTCCGCGGAACCTGCGCTTAGCCCTCCACCGTGTCCCAGCAAGACACAAGCCCCCGAGACTGACGTCGGGAGCGGCCAATCAAAAGCCGCATCTGGGGACGTCACAGAAAGTGGGTGGGACTTTACGCCCTTTCAGCCTATGCGGATCGGGTCCATTTGACAGGACGCCGCCCCCTTTAAAGACACAGAAAACCTTCCTACTGGTCCAGGTTTTCGCCCCACCCAGAAAGACAGGTTTTAAGTTTGTAAAGACTGAAGGGCTGGTTAACAAAAGTTGCCACTTGAGGTCGCCTGAAAGATTAACAAGCCGTAAAGAATTCATCAACAAGGTCAGGTTAAGTAGAGTTTGATCCAGATCAGAGGATAGGCATTTAGAAGACACTTGCTCAATAATTGCATGAAGATCCTCGCCTGCCCTGTTGTGCTGGAGCTTCTCAACCCTATTTTATCTCCTTCCAACTCATGAATCAGTTGGTTGCCAGGTACCCAATTAATTCATGTTTGTTGAATGAATGTCCCAGGACGGTTTGATTCTGGGCTTCTGCAATTGGAGGACAAAAAGGAATGTCCCAGGCACAGGCTGTGAACCCGTTTGTTTGGGCGACTCACCACCCTGCGTACAAGCTTATTATTACTGCACATCAAACAGGAGAATAGGAAGCATTCAAAGATTCGTTGGTCAGACTTGAGCTCTGCTGAGGAGGAGGGAGAGGAAGATGGTGGCTGGGGTAGGTGGGGTTGTGCATGCATTTCACAAATATTCACACTTTGAGGGATGTAGGAAGCAATGCCCTGGCCCACTCTTGCTCCCCCAAATGGGCAGTAGGTTGGGCTCCTGGGCAGACAAAAGTGGAATCATCCAAGAATGGATTATCTACTAGGAGGCAGGGAGATTGGATCAATAGAGCAGTATTATTGTTTATTATTATTATTATTATTAGTTTTTGGGTCACACCCGGCAGTGTTCAGAGGTTACTCCTGGCTCTACGCTCAGAAGTCGCTCCTAGCAGGCTTGGGAGACTATATGGGATGCTGGGATTCAAACCACTGTCCTTCTGCATACAAGTAAACGCCCTACTGCCATGCTATCTCTCCGACCCCTATTATTATTATTATTAAAGAAGCAATAATAATTATAATCATCCTCATTATTAGAACACCCATTTTCATCAAGCATACTTTACTGTGTACAGAACTCTAGCTTATACTCACCATGTATGAAGTGATACCAGCCAGGAGTGATCCCTGAACACAGGACAAGGAGTAAGCTTTGAGCACCACCAGGTGTGGCCCAGAAGCCAAACAAAACAAAATAAGGAATCCAGTAGAGAAGATAGTGCAGGGACAGGACCCAGGAACTCCTGCTTCGAAGCCTTGAAAACAGTTTCAGCCTCTTTCTTCTTGAGGGCCAAGCCAGAAGGCTCTGTGTGCATTTATTTCTCATTATTCTAGTCAGGTTCCTTCCCACCGTCAATGTTTGAGTAAAGATAATCATACGCAGGAGCCGGAGAGGTGGCTCTAGAGGTAAGGTGTCTGTCTTGCAAGCGCTAGCCAAGGAAGGACCACAGTTCCATCCCCCGGCATCCCATATGGTCCCCCCAAGCCAGGGGCAATTTCTGAGTGCTTAGCCAGGAGTAACCCCTGAGCATCAAACGGGTGTGGCCCAACCCCCCCTCAAAAGATAATCATACTCCAAAATTTTCAAACTCACAAACAGGAAGGGACGAAAGAGCTGAAGGAGGTGGAGTCTGGGGTGGTAGATGGAAATGAGACTGTGGTGGTAATGGGGTGAAATATCATGACACACATTGAATGACAATTCTGCCCACCAAATAATACAATATAATACAATAATACAAATACATACATCATGTTATAAACCAAAGACATTGCAATTCTTTTTTTTTTCCCTATGAAATATATCCGGCAGCCCCCAGGGGTTACTTTGTCCTGGCTCTGTGCTCAGAAATCACTCCTGGCAGGCTCAGGGGACCATATGGGAGTCCAGGGATCAAACCCAGGTTGACTGCATGCAAGGAAAACATCCTACTAGATGTGTTATTGCTTCAGCCCCATATTTGTGCTTGGTTTTAGAGAGGTAAAAACCTAAAGAAGGAAAGAAAAGAGCAGCACCGTGCTTTTCCAAGCTGAGCCCTGTGGCATGGTTCTAAACTGCATCTATCAACACCAGCAGGTCTTTCCGCAGTGCAGTAGTTTAGGATAGCTTGATACACATGCGTGGGGTGGTATCTGGGTATTCAACAGAAATGACACAATATTGTACAACAGCCAACCCCATGTGCATGATGTGGGCATGGCAATCCTGGGGCCCCCAAAGGTTGGTGTGTGTGTCCCAGTACACTCCTATCTTATCAGGGAGGCCCAGCACTGAAGGAGTCCTTGTAGCACCAAGTCTTTGGGCCCTTGCATTGAGTTGCCCACCTGGTTAACTGATAATTACCAATGGGGATCCCAGGGACCCCTGAACACCATTTGGGAGCACTCCAAGGTCCAAATGTTCTGCTCTGTGATTGATGGAGCCCTTTCTGGACTGTAGCATCATTATAATTAGGGGGTGGTGGTTGGGAGGGCAAGAAGGAGGAAGTTCAGTTATCTTAAGCAGGGCTTGAAGTTCATTTATGTATAATGTGGGCCACATATGGCACTGCTCAGGGCTTACTCCTAGCTCTGCACTCAGGAATCACTCTTGGTGGGGTTCAGGGGACCCTTTTGGATGCTGGGGAATGGAACACTGATCAGCTGTGTGCAAGGCAAACACCCTCTCCATTGTGCCTAGGGCACTCCAGTCTTAGGGTTTGAAGTTTAAATAAAAGTCTTGGCCCTGTGTCCCTGTCCCTGAACTCTGCAGGTTTCCAGCAGATGAAGAGAATGTGTGAGGAAGAGCAAGAGGGGAGGTATGGGGGCTCAGCACGAGGGGGGGGGGGGGGCACAGCAGTTCCCACATCACTACAGGCTTAACCTGACCTGTAGGTGGCGGTGTGACCCAGTCCCACCTGACAAGACATTTGTTTTATAGCTGGCACGACTGTTTCAAAGATGCTGGGGAAAGGTGCTGGGTCAATTGGGCTTAGGGACCTCTAACCGAGCCTATACCCTCTGGAGTGCCCTTCCCAGGGGGTATCAGCAATGGTGGGATAGGAAGAGGGGAAAGTTCAGGTGTGGGAAGCAGGGGCCATTCTGGGCACCAAGAGCTCTAGGGAAAGCATGTCCAGGTCCACTAGGGTCTGAACCCCAAGTCTACTAATTGTGCTTCAGAGGCTGCTGAGTGGATGGAGGGGAGGAGCCCACCCCAGTACACACACTCAGACAAGTCCAGGAAATGCACTAACTATCCCCTTTCTCAGAAACTCAGTTTCCTCACTTTGAAAGCAGAAGAATGGCATGGCTGCAACCAAGGGTGGTGGTGGTGGTGGTGGTGGATTTTAAAAATGGACAACAGCATTCAGCAATTATGATTCATAATATCATAATGCAATAAATTCATTTTTGTTTATTTGCCTTTTGTTTTTGTTTTTGTTTTGGGGCCACACCCAGCAGTGCTCAGAGGTTACTTCTGGCTGTCATGCCCCCTAGAAAGAAGAAAACATTTTTCGCGCCCCCTGCATGACTGTAAATAGTATTTTTATTTAAAAAAACTTTAACCTGCAAAACAAAAATATATAAAATAATTTGAGCGATTTTTTTTAAATTAGAGGTGATGTCTGGATTAATGGCTATAATGAACACGTTTTGCAATGCATAGCTTTTCAAAGCGGGGTTTGAAGCAACTCTCAGCTCCAGAGGCATACAGAGACATAAACACGAGGCTTAGCTTGTTATGACAGTGTTTGCTGAGGTCAAACGTGCCCCCCCTTTACGGAGCCTCGCATCCTCCCTGGGGGACGTGCCCCACTATTTGAGAAGCACTGAGTTAGGCAGACATGGTGCAGAGTCTGCACATGGTTGATAGGGCTATGGAATAAACAGAGCTGACTCCAAAGAAACTGACTGCTTGTGATTATCTCTCCACCATTATTCTATGTCTTCAGACCCCTTCACCAAAGGGGCTCAAGGTGTTGGGCTGGGCTGTGCCGAGAAAGACCTCACCCAGACACTAGACTAGGACCTTAGACTTTATCTTTTATATTAAATCAACAAGAAATCACTCATGGGACTGGAGAGATAGCATGGAGGTAAGGCGTTTGCCTTTCATGCAGAAGGTCATTGGTTCGAATCCCACATCTCATATGGTCCTCCGAGCCTGCCAGGAGCAATTTCTGAGCCTGGAGCCAGGAATAACCCCTGAGCGCTGCTGGATGTGACCCAAAAAAACCCAAAAAAACAAAAACAAACAAACAAAAAAAAGAAATCACTCAGGCAGGTTCAATACAATAATAATAATAATACAATAATATCGATATTAATAATATTGATTTTATTACTATTAATAAATTCTTAACATCAACATAAATATTAGAGTCCACAGCGAACAAACTAGTGCAATTTTCATTGAAGACCGGATCTAATGCATATTCACATTAGCTCACTCCGCCCTTCCACCAGAATGCAAACAACTGGGAACTGAAAGGAGAAACAGCAAGTCAACTCAAGCTGCTAGACTGACTCAGAATCCGTTCCACTGTCCACACCTCGGGGAGACTCCTGTGTAATTCTCCAGTGCTGCCGCTAGGGGGCAGAAACTCATCGCTAAGTTTGCAAGAATCTAGTGGGGGGGGTTATTCTCTTTTCTGTGTCCAGTTCAGGTCTCAGTTGCAGCTTGCAAATTCTGCACACAGTTTCATTCCCGGGGAAGTTTCTGGCTTTTTATTTTTATTTTTTTCTTTTGTTTTTGGGCCACACCCGGTGACCTCATGGGTTATTCCTGGCTAGACACTCAGAAATCGCTCCTGGCTTGGGGGACCATATTGGATTCCAGGGATCGAACCCAGGTCTGTCCTGGGTCAGCCGCGTGCAAGGCAAACGCCCTACTGTTGCGTTATTGCGCCGCCTTTCCCTTTTACTGGGCAGTGCTCAGGGGTTACTCTGGCTCTGAGCTCAGAAATCACTCCTGGCAGTCAAGGGGAACCATATGGGATGCCAGGATTCGAACCACCGTCCATCCTGGATTGACTGCATGCAAGGCAAATGCCCTACTGATGTGCTTTCTCTCTGGGCCTGGTTTTTCATCTTCTTGAGGCTCAAGAGGAGTTACAGACAGGTCCAGGCAGCAAACCAGAAGTTGAGCTGGGACTTGAACCCCAGGCCTGTCTGAACTAGAATGGTGGTTTTCCTATGCCTTGCAAGCATAGCTGAGCCTCCAGATGGGGAAGCCCTCAATTAACCAGATAATGAGACTAGAAACAGACCACCCCCAGACAGTCAATGAGGTCTTTGATGTTCCCTGATGATGTGGGGGCGGAGGTTGCAGAAGAAAGAGAGAGACCATGATCTCCCAGTTCTTGGACCTGAGGGAGGGGCCAGGCTTAGATAGTTGTTTTCAGTGTATGCTACATGTCTTATAGTTTTCTTCTGGACTCCAGGCTACCACATGTTCCTGGACCTCTTGGCTGGCTGCAAGGTCTTCCTGGATTGCTCCACCGTGGCCTCTAGCTGGCACCCCTCATCCCCCAGCACCACTCTCAGGGAAGTTTACAGAGACAGTGTCAGCAGGCAGAAGACAGGGCCTCAGAAGGGGTGCAGCGAAGCTTCTAAGCTGCACCCAGATGCCCCCAAATACCTGTCAGCTAGCATAGCTCCTCCCACCCAGACACTGCCCCTGTCCTGTGCAGAGCTCTCTCTCTCTCTCTCTCTCTCTCTCTCTCTCTCTCTCTCTCTCTCTCTCTCTCTCTCTCTCTCTCTCTCTCTCTCTCTCTCTCTCTCTCTCTCTCTCTCTCTCTCTCCTTTAAGAGAATTCCCAATGTTTGAGGAAGAAGGCAAACCCTGTGCCTAGCTTCACTGTATCCTGGTTTGGGGTCTCCTCAGTTCAACAATTCAACCCCATTAAGCGAAGCTGGGTGTGTGACCCCCAGAGCAGAGACCTGTAGGCTCAGGGCCAAGACCTTCCTGCTCGCTTCTCCAGGCCTCCAATCAGCAGGTCTCTGAGTTATTGATCACCAGATGGTCTCTTGAATGTTGAGGCTGATCAAGTCCCAAAGGCACTAGAACTTTCCATCAGCCTCCCTGGTGCAGCTATGAGAGGTGGGTGGCAGTTGGCAGTCACCTCACTGTTTCTCACACCTCACTTATACCTCACATCCCCTGCCCAGGCACATAGGCCACCAAGGGCTTCTGTCCTGTGATTAGAGCTTAGGGCGCAGAGGGGTAACCTACAGAGGGTCACGCTGGGATGAGGCTGCATCCCGGCTTTGCTGACCCTGAGCCCCAACCTGTTAGGGCTAAAAGGACAAGAAAAGACCACCCCTCCCAAGGGCCAGAGTAGTAGTACAGTAGGCAGAGTACTTGCCTTTCACACAACTGACCCAAGTTCAATTTCCAATTCACCCCAGAACCACATGTAATCCCTTGAGCCCTACCAGAAGTCAACCCTGAACTCAGAAACAGGAGTAAGACCAGAGCACAAATAAAGTAAAAAGAAAAAGAAGGCGCTCAAGCAATAGCACATAACGTAGGGCATTTGCCTTGCACAAGGCCCACTCAGGCTTGATATCTGGCATCCAATATGGTCCCCTGAGCATCACCAGGAGTGATTTCTTTTTTTTTTATTTTTTTTTTTTTTTGTTTTTTTTTTTTTGGTTTTTGGGCCACACCCGGTAACGCTCAGGGGTTACTCCTGGCTATGCGCTCAGAAGTCGCTCCTGGCTTGGGGGACCATATGGGATGCCGGGGGATCGAACCGCGGTCCGTCTCCTAGGCTAGCGCAGGTAAGGCAGGCACCTTACCTCCAGCGCCACCGCCCGGCCCCACCAGGAGTGATTTCTGAGCTCAGAGCCAGGAATAACCCCTAAGCACCACTAGGTGTGGCTCATCCCCCCCACATTTCCCCCCAAAAGAAAAAGAAAATGTGTGTCTACTGGCTATTCTAGCACAAGGCTCCGGGCGGGGGAGAGGCTGAAAAGGTCAATTCTGAACCCCTGTGAAGTCATGTGACATCATGTTGCCTCCTATCTCAGGAACTTGGGGCCCCCGCCTCGCACCTCAGCCCTGTTCCAAGCCTAGTTCCCCAGAGAAGTTGGGGAAAGTTGGGGGTGAGACCTGAGGGCCCTGAGATGCCCTGAGCTAGCTTTGTCCTTTCTCTCCAGGCCCCTCAGACTGTCTGGGGGGACTTTCTTCAGACTCTCCATTTTGTAGTCTGTCCCCATCCCCCTGGGCTTGGCCTGGAACCCCATTTCTCTCCTCCTCCCTGATGAAGCTCAGGTCTTAGCAACCCCAAGGTTAAGGCCTTACCCTTAGCTCTGTTACTGCCTCAGCAGGTTGTGGACAATAGAGACATCCCACCCCAACCCTACAAGGGCCCTTTCCCTGCATTTGGAGCTGCAGAGCCTAGGCCTGGAGTGCAGCAGCCTGGTGTCCTTGAGCTCCATATTCTCAGACTGCTGTTGGGTTTCAGCAAAGCCCTAGAAAGCTGCTTAGGGTTGTTTTATTGGGGAGAATATTGGGGCACAGGGGTCTGCAGTGGGAGGCAAACATGAAAGAAGTCTAAAACTTTGGCCTGGCAGGGATGAGGAAGGGACTAAGGCAAGAGTGAGGTCAGGGTGTGGTGAATAAGGAAGATGTGAGGTCAAGTAGGGGTGAGGTAGAAAAAAGAAGGGGTGGAGCCGGAGAAATAGCATGGAGGTAAGGCATCTGCCCTTCATGCAGAAGGTTGGTGGTTCAAATCCCGGCATCCCACATGGTCCCCCAAGCCTGCCAGGAGCGATTTCTGAGCATAGAGCCAGGAGTAACTCCTGAGCGCTGCAGGGTATGACCCAAAAAAACAAAACAAAAAAAAAAACAAAAAAAAACCAAAAACAAAAAAAAAAAACAAAGAAAGAAAAAGAAGGGGTGAGTAGGAAGAGTCAGTGGTGAGGTAGACAGGAAAGGGGTGGGCAGGATAAGGAAGGGGCGATATATAGAAAGAAGAGTGGGATAGGAATAGGTATAGGGAATGAGGCAGGGGTGAGGTAGAGTGAGGGAGGAGTGAGGTGGGGCCAAGGAGGGACAAGGCAGGAGTAAGGTGGGTGTGGTGGGTGAGTGAGAGAAGCAGGATGAAGTCTAGACCCAGAACTAAGCTTTCCCAGCATTGAGAAGGGGGCTCTTAGTGCAGCCGAGTCTAGAATTAGGGGTCCCAGGAACTGTCCCCCACCTCAATCTCCCAATCCCATGGACTATTCTTTCTCTTCCTCCTCCTCTCTCACTTGATTCCACAAGCCAGACCCTCCCATTACCCCCATCAAGAGAGGCCCACAGCAGAGAGAAGGATCCACCCCTCTTCCACAGCTGCTATAGGCCAGGTCCCAGCCCCTTGCACCCCTGACTGGGAAGCCAGGAGGTGCCTTCAAGGGCAGAGCTATGATGAAGAGACAACAGAACCCCCTTTTTAAAGCCTTAATAAGGCCTCCTGGGGCTGGAATCTGACCCCTGAGCTTGTGTGTCACCCCACAGCAGAAGGGAGAGCCAGATCAGGCCTCTTGCCCAGAATTCCACCCCCGCGGGCTAGGCAGCCCCAAGGCCCCCAACAGAGATCCCTGACCTTTCCCTGCTGTCAGGAGAGCCCAGGATGTGGCACAGGGGGTGGGTGCTTCAGAACCAGGCCCGGCTCCCAGCTGTTCAGTTTTTGGAAAAGTCCATCCTGCCTGACGACCTCAAAATGCAAAGTGGGGGTGGGAACAGCTCTGGGGTCTCTGGAACTAAGTAGGCAGCTCATTTAGCTGAGTCCTGTCTCTGTCTCTGTGTCTCCATCTCAGTACCCTACCCCTGCTCCCTCCTGCCTTCTCATTCCCTCTGTTCCCTCAGTTTGCAGGACTGGCAGCCACGTTGCAGACCTTCCTTTGTTCCTACTCACCTTTGGCTGTCAAGGTCTCAGAGCAGAGGAGAAGACCAGTGAGAGGCACAACACACAAAAAAATTACATTTCTATTCAGGGATCTGCCTGACCAACTGTCGTCCTGAGGTCCCATCTTGCTTATCCCCAAACTCAACTCTGACAGAAGTTTCCAGCCCCTCCTTCTCATGGTGCATAATAACACTTCATACAAGGCTAACAGCTTAGGGAATGGAGATTTCGAAAAGCCAAGTCCTGAATGAGGAGGGAACCTGCAGGTGCTTCTCGACTCATTTCTCCCCAGCCCTGCAGTGGTCCTTGAAAGACACCAGGTCAGCTGAGGGTCCAAACACAATCTCTAGTTGATCTCCGTCTGTCTAGGTCACATGTCTGCCCGTGGGTGGCAAAACCCATGAACATGGATTCTGCAGGTAGAAAATCATAAGCATCGAAGTGGACCTGCACAGATCAACTGCTGATGTTTCTGGTAGCCACATCTATTAATTTAGCTACTTAAAATTTATACTTACTATAATTTAGCCAGGTGAGGTAGTGCTGGCCACACAAGGTGGTGACAGCCAAGGTACTATGAAAATCAGTTGTACCTGCACCAGCTCCCACCAGTCCTGCTGTCTCCCTCTTCTCTTCACTCCCATTGCAAGAACACTGTGACCTCAGGAATGACAGGCTTGGAAGAGGGAAGGTGACTCCTAAAAGCTGTCTGGACACCCGCCTGATCCCCAGGAGAGGAGCCATGGAGTGACTGATAACAATAAGGATTCTCCCATGTCAGGCTGGGGACCTGGCACAGAGGTCGAGCATGAGGTTCTCATGTGCTCCTCTCCCTCCTCCCACCTTTCTTCCTGATCCCTTCTCCCACCCTTCTTCCTTGATCCCTCCTTCCACACCTCCTCCCTGACTCCTCTTTCCACTCCTCCTCCCTCACTCCTCCCTTTCTCCCTTCCTTTTTTTTTCTTCCTCTTGTCCCACCCCTTCCACCTCTTCATCAGCTGGGCTGGCCTCTCCGGGGCATCTGTGCCAAGCAGGAATCCTCCTCACTTTTTCCTTAGCTAACAGCAGCCCCCATGGAGGGTGGCAGCCAGCTTCTGTGCAGGCAGAGACACACAGGTACCTGCTAGCTGCCTTGCAGTGCAGGGGGGAGACCGGCAAGCAGGCATCATCGAGGCCAGGGACCCTTGCTCAGCACCCCACATGGTGCCCACACGGGCAGGAGGAGCGAGCTGGCAGCACCCGTGAGGGCCAGCTGCAGCTTGTTGACGGCCGTGTCAGGGGCAGGAGATGGGCCAGCAGGCACCCAGCCTGGAAATCCGCTTCGTGCCCAGGCCCCTCCAGGGACGTGTGGCACAGCACGCAGGTCCATCAGGGCCAGACATTGATGCTAAACATAGGCCCAGAGGCCAAGAGGGAGGAGAACACAGACGGGGGTGAGTGGGTGCAGGGGGAGTGCAGCCTCGTCCTGTCTGGCCAGGCGCTCTCCCCCAGCCCAGTCAAGTCTGCCCAGCCTCCGCCCACTGGTGCCCAGTCTGCCGGCAGGTACAGCTCGTCACACGCTCCTCTGGACCAAGCCAGCAGCTGTGACAGTGCAGTTTGGAGGGTTGCTGCCCGCTGCCCACTCCAAGGCACCAGGAACTGGGAGAGAAGCCAGGGAGGGTGGGAGAGAGCCAGGTTCAGCCCAGACTCCAGGGACAGATGGCTCTTGGACCCATCTCTGGGCATGTCAGGGGCACCGTGTTTGAAGCTGAGACAGAGCAGGCCCAGGAGAATTGAGACACTGGAGCCCTCCCTCCCTCACCCCTGTTTCTGCTCACACCAGGATTCGGGGGAATCAGATGTTACTTAGCAGGTCCGAAATCACTTCCAGAGGCACCCTGAGATTGAGGCCCTCACAGCACAGCCACTCCCTGCCATCCTGAGTCTCAGCCTCCAGAGTTTAGAATGCTTGATTTAAGCTCTCATAGAACTTTCTAGAAGACCTGGATCTCCCTTAGTCTGGGCTCTTGGCTCAGGGTCAGGTAGGTATTGAACGAAAGTTCAAGTTCCCAGCTCTTGGAACACTGGAGAACAGGAAGGATTCATTCATCTGTATAGGACCAGTGAGCTCCCTTGCTGTCCCCGAAGGGGGTCCGAGTGAGTGTTCATCTTCTTGTGAGGAATGTGAGGTGTGCACGCTGTGTACATGAGCTAAGCCTGTCAGTGCATGCAACTCACATACCCCTGGCTCTGGGCTTGTACCCCAAGGGGCACCACCTCTTCCCTGCTTTTCTAGATCTAAGGCTGCTTTTCCCTCCATGGCGGACTTGACCTTCTAGTTTGGGCTTGGGCACTGTTCAAGCCAGGAGCCTCTTGTCTACCAGCCTTGGAGGGTTGATTGTAGCCCACGCCCCTCTTCCCTGGGCAGGCAGCACTACCCGAGATCCAGAGGCCTCCTGAAGTGTCTCTACACAGACCAGACTCCAGGGGTGCTATTGGCCTCATCACATCACAGCCCACTTCCAGGGTGCCCACCATGGCTGTACCACCTAGTGTTCCCAGTCCTGCTCCAGACCCCCCAGCCAGTCCTCCTCATCAGAGCAAGTACAGGGTGGGGGTAGATCTAGGGTGTCAGGCTGGAGGACTTCTCTCTGATGGCACATGGCCAGGCACCCATGGGTTCCCAGAGGGGCAGGGAGGGAGGTGATAGCTACAACCTGCGATGGTGCCCAAAGTGAGCAAGTGCTCATCTTCACATGTGTTTGCAGCCTGGACCTCTCTCCTTGCAGCTGTGCCCCTGCAGTTCTATCCTACTTCTCCTGCTGTGGCATCTGGCACCCCAAGAGGTTCTTTCTAGGGAACCCCCAGGGCTGGTCTGTTGCTGGCTCAGCCTCACTCTGTAGCCCCAAAGACCAGGAAGCTGCTGACCCTGCTCAAAGCAAATTTATTTGCAGGGAGACCTGTGGCAAGTTGTGAATTGGGCTTGTGGGTCTCTTGTGGGATTTCCTTTTTTTCCCTGCTGACTCAGACATCATGAGGTCATGCCCACCTCCTGTATCAGCTCAGCTTCAGCTAGCCCCAGCAGCTGTGAGAGAGTGAGAAAAAAATCTCACCCAAATGGAACCTGAGTGGGTTATTTGAGAATTTCATCCAAGCCTCAAAGGCAAGGAGCAAAGGTGCCCATACCCCGATTCTCAGCAGATAAAACTGGGGTTCCAGGCTGGAGCTAGGAGAGAAGAGAAAAGACTGGCATTCCTCAACTCCAGGGCTGGAAAAGGAACTGAAGGTGCTGTCTAGACGTGTGTGTGTGTGTGTGTGTGTGTGTGTGTGTATGTGTGTGTGTGTGTGTGTGTGTGTTGGGGGGCTTCCCTTGAAACAGAAAAGAGTCACCTGCATAGGGCTGAGCATGCATTTGCCCCGCATGTCCCCATGTGTCTCCACCAGGCCCAGCACCCTACTGGGACTCCAAGGATGCTCATATGAGGGATTGGGAGGTTCTGGGGCATGCTGGGTTCTGCTGCAGTGGGGTCCCTTACCCTGGGCCTGCACACTAGGAGAGTTGATACCTCACTGAGGGCAGACAGGTTGTCTGATTTATAAATTGGGGAGTAGGAGGAAGGCTCCCTAGTCCCGTGGATGATTGTCCTTCTGGTCTGTAATTTTTATCCAAATATCAATCATGGCTACCCCAGGTGGCTCAAAACCAGCAGCCAGCTTGATCTGTCCTGTGACCGCTGACTCTCTCCCTTGTGTACAGTGGGGCAGTACACAGAGCAACCAGGACCAGGCAGCCAGCAGGGGTCCTGCGGGGTGTTGAAGCCCCATCCCAGTGGGAGACATCCCCCATCTGAGCATCTCACATCTGGAGTGGTGAACCACTCAATTGGCTTTTGCTGACTGGGAAGATAGTCCATTCACTTCCTCTGCCATTTGCCTTGGCTCCTTGATTTGAGAGTTGGAGGTCCTGTTACTGCAGAGAGGTTAAGGCTGGGCTGTACCCCTCAGTGCCCAGAGCTGATGGAAGAGGGGCCCAGGGTCCTTCCTGCCCCTCCCTAGCTGAGCCCTCCTCCCCTCCTAGGGTCTTTGCCATTCCTCCCTGTCCTCCCTCCGCTGCCCTTATTGAGGTTCAGGCTCTTTTGTCTCTGGAAGCCAGAATAAACCATTAGGAGGGGCAGCTAGGGCGTGACCCGGGGCTGAGATCACAGGCTCTTGCTTAGCCTGAGGGGCTCCATCACCAGGGTGGGGTGGCTGGAACTTGGCACTGATCCACACCCGGGCTCCTCCACCCACCCACCCTGCCTGATCCTCTCTCCGCCCTTCCTGGAAGAGGTGCTGGGGTCTTCAGGAAAAGCAGCTGAGCCCAGCTTTGCTCTGGGCACTGTGGCTATAAGATGTTCTTCACTGTGTTCCCAAGACACACACATACACACAGCACATACCACACACATATGCACACACAAAACACATGCATCATACATACAGAATCATATACACGCTTCACATATTCCTGTGAAATGCTCCACACACATTCTAGGCTTCCTTTCATGTTCATTTTAATTGGAATTCCTATGAATAGAGGTGTGTGTGTGTGTGTGTGTGTGTGTGTGTGTGTGTGTGTGTGTGCGTGTGTGTGTGTGTATACATGCTGGGTTCTTATGTGTCTCAGAGCCAGGTTTAGGCTGCCCAGGAGGGATGCAACAGTCTTTCCCAGTGCAGGTTCCAGAGCTGCATGGCTGACCTGCCTGTGAGTGCAAAAGGCTCACAGTTATTAAGTGAGCACTTATTGGGAGCCAATCTCTGATCATCAAAACAATAGCAGCAACAAAAGGAAGAAGAGGTAAGAGGGTGAGAAGACTCCAGAGAAAAATCAAGTGGGAGGAGTTGATCAGCCAACAGCTGAGTGATGCTTCTAGAGGTTTAATCCCTGGCACCACTAGGCATGTTCTCTGAGCACTGAGCCAGGAGTATCCTCTAAGCACTGCTATGTATAGTCTCCAAAAGAATAAATAAATGAATTACAAAGTGGAAAATACCGGTGTTGGTGAGGTTTTGTTAGTAACGACCATCTCAGCTCATGGTACCCGGTGACGCTCAGGGGTTACTCCGGGCTATGCACTCAGAAGTCGCTCCTGGCTTGGGGGACCATATGGGACCCCCGGGGGGATCGAACCGCGGTCAGTCCTAGGCTAGCGCAGGCAAGGCAGGCACCTTACCTCTAGCGTCACTGCGCTGGCCCCGGCCCCAGCTACCTTCTTTCATATTCGCCTCAAACTGGCAACTGCCCTGAGTCCCAGACAGCAAAATGGTTAGCGTGGGAGCTGTTCCCTGCACCAGGCGCTACAGGAAACGCATGGTCCTGAGGGATTCACCACTTCCGGTCCACTTCCGGTTCAGGTCTGCAGTTGAGGAAGCAAAGTGCTGCTGTGGTGGTGCCCACAGGAAGTTCAGAGAGGCTGGCTCAGAGTGCAGGAGTGTCGCTCCTGTAGGAGGGACCCCTGGGGTGCTGCTGTGATGGATCCAGTTGTGAAATGAGCAGAGTTGGATGCCACATGCACTTCCCCGCCAACCGTTATTTTAATCACCCTGGCTGAGGACCACTAGGCCAGGTGGTCATGCTGGTTCACTGTGATGAAATCAGCCTCAGAAGGGAGGGAGGGAAAGCAACAGAATTCCCCTGTACAGTAGGTAGGGCTGGGACCCCCATGTCACCCCACCTCTTACTGTGGAAGGGTGGGGTACCTTTTGTCTGAGGCTTTGGAAACTTTCCCTGCAGCTGGGGAAGAAGAGTGATGGGGGATGTGGAAATTCACCTGCTGCTCCTACAGCCCCAAGGGGTCATGCCTCTTCCCATTGGGGTCTGAACAATTTCTGCTAGCTGCCAAGACACCCTTATAACTGTGTGGTACCCACAGCCTCTCCAAGCAGCAGCTTCCCCCTTCTTTAAGTGAGGGTGCTGTTATAAGCCCTCAACATCCATGTCATCTGGACACATCAGAACAATAATCAAAATGTGGCTAGTCTGGCCCCCAATCCCACTGGCTATTCAACCTCATTCATTGTTTGTCTGCAGGACTCCACTTCTACAATTTTGGTTCCTAATTTTGTTCTTTTTTAAAATATATCTTCCTCCTTTCTTTCTTTCTTTCTTTCTTTCTTTCTTTCTTTCTTTCTTTCTTTCTTTCTTTCTTTCTTTCTTTCTTTCTTTCTTTATTTCTTTCTTTCTTTCTTTGTTTCTTTCTTTATTTGTTTCTTTCTTTCTTTCTTCTTCTTTCTTTCGTTCTTTCTTCTTTCTTTCTTTCTTTCTTTCTTTCTTTCTTTCTTCTTTCTTTCTTTTTCTTTTTCTTCCTTCCTTCCTTCCTTCTTTCCTTTCCTTCCTTCCTTCCTTCCTTCCTTTCCTTCCTTCCTTCCTTCCTTCCTTCCTTTCCTTCCTTCCTTCCTTCCTTCCTTCCTTCCTTCCTTCTTTCATTCTTTCTTTTGTTCTTTCCTTTTTAGGTTTTTGGCCCACACTCAGAAGCACTCACCAGTCACTTCAGGCTCTGCACTCAGAAATCACTCCTTAGCAGACTTGGGGGATCATATGGGATGCCCAGCATTGAATCTCGGTCAGCCACATGCTGTCATTCTGGCCCCAACCTTTTGTTTTCTTTTTAAGTCACACCCCAACTTGCCTTCCATCTCACCTTATTCCCCTTATTTCACTGAAGTATTGACAATTTCCACTGAGTTTCCTCCTTTTTTCATCTTGTCTTCACCAGTTTCATGCCCTTTCAGGGAATAGATAGGCAAAATAACCCATATTGTCTTTTTCCACCTGACACAGTTTACTTGGAATAATCCCTTTGAGCACCTTCCATTTCTCTGTGAATGGCTAAAGAATATCCTTTTTAACAGCTGAGTAATATTCCATTGTGTAAATGTGTCACGGTATCAGCAGGCACTTGAGCTACTCCTATATTTTCACCATTAAAAACGATGTTACAATGCACATGAGGAGCTTAATCACTTTTTTTGGTGTTCATGTTTTGTAGTATTTGGTGAGAGATCTAGAACTGGGGTGGCTGAATTTATCTTCTTTCTTGAGGAATCTCTGAACTATTTTCCAAAGTGATTGCACCACTTTTCTTTCTATGGAGCTCTGTTCACTGGTGATTCCCAGAGTTTGCTCCTGGCTCTGTGCTCAGTATCACTCCTGAGCAGAGCTGGGAGGGGACCATATAGGGTACTGAGGATTGAACCTGGGTCAGCAATGTACAAAGCAAACACCCTACCTGCTCTACTATCTCTCCAGTCCAGTGCTCCTGATTTTGAAAGGCTTGTCTTCCTAAGGGAAGGGGAAGAAAACAGGGTATAACTAAAAAATGGGCTCTGAGTCTGATAGTGACTTGCTCATCCAGACTGAATCTGGAGAGCCCCGTGGAATAAAGAGGAAGCAAAAATGTCCTGCCCCCATCACCCCAGGGGTTTACTCCTTGGAAGGGCTGGTATTTCCTATTGCAGAGAAAATCAGGGAACAGTAAGAATGCCCCTATCAAGACACAAAGAGTGGTGCAGTAGAAGCTAAAACAGAGGGGTCCCACTCCACACTAGCATGGGGCACTTACCCAATTGGGAGAAATTCAGAACCACTCATGACCCTCCCACCATAGGCAGCACCAGATCAGACTTTAAAAGCTAAGTCAATCCCAGGGTACCTCACCACTGAGCCTGGCTTCCTGCTGGAATGTTTATTCCTGGACTCGAAGGAATCTGAGTTTGGCCACCATGTCACTGCCCCAGGCCAGCGTTCTCCAGGGGAAAGGAAAGTTTCCTTTGGTGGAGCTTCATTTCCCTTTTAGAATTCTGGTAGCCTGCAGCCTGCACCCCACGGTGGGCAGGGGAGCTGCTGCATCTTGTCCCACCTCTCATGCAGGCAGCTGCGAGGGACAGTACCTGTGTGGTCACCAACCCTGGCATCTGGTCTTACCTGCTCTAGCCCAGAAAAAGAAAGGCTATTCCCAGCCCTGGGTTTCACGCCTCTGCCCTGGGCACAGCCCTAAGTTATTTATCCATCTTGTTTGTCTGTCCATAGATCTGTCCACCTGCTGGTCTGTCCTTCACCTGTTGTCTGCCCTCTGCCTATTTGTCTCTGTCCTCTGCCTGCCTTTCTGTCCTCCTCTTGCCTCTCTGTCCTAGTCTGCCCATCTGTCCTCCACCTGCCTGTCTGTCTCTGTCTTTCACCTGCCTGTGTATATGTCCTCTGCCTGTCTATCCCTGATCTGTTTGTCCTCCACCTGTCTGTCTGTCCCCTACTGTCTGTCTTGTCTTCCCTTTGCAGCTCCAGCCCCACTACTGCTAGCAGTGGACACCCCTAGCCCCTCTGCTCTGACTCTGCCCTCTGCTCAGCATTTTCTCAAAGATAGCCTACCACCACCCTTTCCTCCCCTTTCCTCACTCAGAAACTCTCTCCTCTCTCCCTCCAATGCCCAGGAGCTCTGCTTTCTTGCCACCTTCCCTTTCCCCCTCTTCCTCTCTCCTTCCCTACCTCTATCTCCCTCTTTCCCAGACCATGCTATGCCCCCTTCAACTCTTCGATCACAGGAGCTTTCTCCTCTCTTCTCCCTTGTTCTCTGTCTCCTTTCTGTCCTGTTCTCCCCAGCATCCTTTCCCATCTCCCCAGGTGCCTTCTCTTTCCCTGCCCTGTCTCTCCATTCCCTACTGTCCCCCTGCAACTCACTCCTCTCTCGCGCTCCCTTCTGGGGAGTTCCAGAAACATACCCATATAAGGCCTCTATGTCCAGGATCACAGCCCAGAGCATCACGTGAGGGTCCGCCCCGGGATGCTCTGCAGAGCAAAGTGGCTAATTGATGCCCCCCCCCCCACCCCAGGGACGGGAAAGCAGGCAGCTCCCTCCGGGCTGTCTGCACACAGGAAATCTGAGATGCAGAATATCTTATAGCCTGGCCTGCCACCATGGGTCATGCGGCGGGCCCGAAATAAACGCCCTGCTTCAAAGGAGAGCCCTTCAGAACAGCCTGGCAACACCACCGGAAGCTCTGGGCCAGGGACGAAGGCAAACTCAGGGAGCATGTTCTGACTTAAGACACTCGTCAGCAAATCCCTTCCATGACCCCCGACCTGCTGCCTTGTCTCAGAGCGAACAGGTAACCGCATGCTTTCAGAGTTGCTTGGGAATCCTGACAATGACTGCTGGTCAGGCTGGGCTCAGCCCTGCAGCCTGAATGTCCGCTGGAGTCCTGCAGTCCCCAGATTTTTTGCAATCTCTCCTGTTCTCTTGACTTTGACAATATCTAGGAAGCTTTTCCTGCCCTAGTTGAGGACCCCGGCCTTGATCAATCACCACCGGGTTGCTGCCCTATGTTTCCTCCGTTCTGAGCTTCTCAAATAGCCACGAGAAGGCGGTTATCAATGATCCTATTGTTGATGGCACAGAACCCCGGGCTGTATCTGTGCCACATCGTGACTTTCAAAAATGCTGTCAAGTCAAGGGGAGAGCAGGGTGTTTCTGTGCATGTGGGGTTCAGCTGGCATGTGCAAAATGCCAAAGATGAATGGATGTGTGGGGCTGCCTGGATTATACCTGCTATTTCTCAGGGTTTTAAGGAGAAAATTGAGGCTACAGAATGGCCTGTGGCACAGTGTCAAATAGGAGAATTGTTTTGTGCGCTCACAGGGATGCAAACACCATGTGAGCATGTGCATGGATGTGTGTGTGCATTTGTGTGCATATGTGTGTGTAAACATGAAGATGCCTTCAATAGGAGATGAAAGAACTGGTGGGGAGGACAAAGCACCCTACCAGTGGAGATTAGTGTGGACCAAAGCAGATCATTTAGGGGGTATTTGGAGTGCAGGGATGGTTTCGGAGGTGGAAATAGGGGTGAATGCAGGAAGGACAGCAGGTGGGCTGTGCAAGACACTCCCCACCAGGGAGGTATGAGTTTGAAACTTTGATCATTTTGGAGACTCCAAAGTGCTCTGACATGAAGCAGCACTTGGGGGAAAGTGCTGAAAGGAACAGAAGAGAGACTCTTCTTCACAGGGGAGGAAGGTGTGTTCTGAGGCCCAAGGCTGGGCAGAGGTGATGCCCGCCTGCTCTAGGAAGGTAAAGGTAGTGTTCAGTGTCTGGGGTAGGGGCTTGAGGGTGCAGTGCCCAGCTGAATCCCTCTCTCAAAGACCAGAGAGATGTTTGAGACTCCCTAGCACCTCTGGATGGACTCTGACAGCTGCGCTGGCTGTTTACAGCTTCTTTGAGCTGGCGCGTTCCCCATCTGGCCCAGAACAACTCAGCACCGTTCAAGTTCACACAAACAGACCGAGTCATGCGTGCCTGTGGGAACCTAGGTGCTGCACCCCTCCTCCCAGTGGTGGCACCCCAAGCTGCCCACTCAGGGCTCTTATACATCTTTCTGTCTCTGTGAGCACATAGTGAGAGCTCAGGGGTGTGTGAGCCTTCATCTCTCTGACTCTTCCCAGGAGAAACCGTTTTTGTTGTTGTTGCTTTCGGGGGCACACCCGGTGGTGCTCAGGTGGTACCTCCTTGCTCTGTGTTGAGAAATCACTCCTGGCAGGCTCCAGAGACCCTATAGGGTGCCAGGAATCCAAGCCGGGTCAGCCATATGCAAGCAAATGGCCTCCCCACTGTGTTATCGCTCTGGCTACGGCTAAACCTTTTTCCCAGATGTGGAAACTGATGTCTCAGAGGTGGAGAATCTTGATTCCTCCAGGAGCCAACAGCTCCTGGTGTTGGAATCGGGGCTCAACCTGGGGAGAAGCCTGGCCTCTTGGTTTATCAGTCTCAGTGCTCCTTTCAGCACTAACCCAGATAGCAGTAAATAGAGCTGTGGCCCTGGCATAGCCAGGCATCAGGAGGTGCCCGTATATGGTGGGCAGGCTCTCTCCAAGAATGCCCGCCCACAGAGGGGCACCAAAATATTTCCAGTCCTGGGGCCGGAGCGGTGGCACAAGTGGTAAGGTGTCTGCCTTGCCTGCGATAGCCTAGGACTACCGCAGTTTGATCCCCCGGCATCCCATATGGTCCCCCAAGCCAGGAGCGATTTCTGAGCACATAGCCAGGAGTAGTCCCTGAATGTCACTGGGTGTGGCCAAAAACAAAACAATACAAAACAAAAATCTCCCGTCCTGCCCCACATATGTCCTTCCATTTCTAGATGTTGTGGGGGAGGCTTCGAGGAGGCGGTGATATTCACCAAGTTCTTATGTCTTTACTTTCACAGGTTAGAAGGGAAGTTGCTGGGGAACTTCAAAGTGGAGGGACATGTCCAGGGCCACTTGCCAGAGCAGACAGCCCTTCAAAGGCTAGATTTGTGAAAGGGACTGGGATGAGAGGGTGGAGAAAGCAGAGGCAGGGACGGCAGAGGGAGGAAGAGAGAGTACCACTCACAGGAGCAAGCTTCACGCTGATGTTGGCGAGAGCTGTAGGAAAAGATCCTTTGTGTTGCTGTTGTTGTTTGTTTGGGTCACACCCAGCAATGCTCAGGGGTTACTTCTAGATCTTCACTAAAAAAATCACTCGTGGCAGGCTCAGAGCACCATATGAGATGGCAGGAATTGAACCTGGGTTCATTCTTGGTCAGCTGGCCAAGTGCAAGGCAAAAGCTCTATCGCTGTGTTTTCTTTCTGGCCCTTCCAGGAAAGGATTTTTTTTATCATCATCATCATCATCATCATCATCATCATCATCATCATCATCATCATCATTATTTACTTATTTATTTATTTATTTAAATTTGGGGGGCCACACTTGGTGGTGCTCAGGGGTTACTCCTGGCTCAGAAAACTCTCCATGCAGGCTCTGGGGACCATGTGGGATGCCAGGAATTGAACAGGTCGGCCGTGTGCAAGGCAAATACCCTACCCACTTTGCTGTTGCTCCAGTCTCTCAGAAAAGTATTCTTAAATCCTACACAAGAGCCCCATGTTACTCTCAAATCTTCCCACTTTGAGGCAGTTTCTAGAACATTTTGTCATGCAGAGTGAAAGTGAAGTCCTTGTTCTTATTGCTCAGAGAGGTACTGGGGCTGCAGAGGCCCAGATGCAGCTGCCTTTGGAAGCACCAAGGGCAGAACTCAGTGTTCACTGAAACCTGGGCAGAGCCCCAGAATCCTGTTTCCAAACGTGACCAGCCCCACTGCTGGCTCCGGCTGCAGCAGGAGGTGGGTGGACAGGGGAGTTTAGGGGGTGATTGAAGGCCCAAGCAGGAGGGGGGCCAGGCAAGGGGCCGACTCTGAGCCCTCCATGCAGGGGTGAAGGTATAAGAGCCCTGAGAACTGAAGGGGGTGAACTTGGCACAGAGGCTGCTTTTCTCACCCTGTGCCAACTTTAGCTTCTCCTCAGAGCCAAATATTTCCCACCAACAGCAGGAGGGTGGCGTTTCTATCTCTGTCTTCAACTCTTCCAGATAAACGACATGGGTAGAGCTGGGCTTGTGGTGGGGTGAATGCTGGTGCCCTATGTGGGCACCAGAGCTACTTTCGTGGTGGATCACACCAAGGCTGTCTTAGATAGGACAGAACCCTCGGGCAGCTACTCTCTCTTTTGGGTTTCAATTCTTCCCAAATAGCTAGAGGAGAAAACTTGTGTCCTGGGGTACTAGGCAGGCCCCTGGCCTGACTTTGGAGCCCTAGGGAAGCTGGGAATTTGGAAGCAAAGGGGTATTTATGGAGGCTCAAAGGGGAACTTGAGGATCTGTATCTCTCCACAAAGATTCAGACTCTCTGCATTCAAGGATTGTGGAATATCTGGGCCAACCACTGGGGAGTGCAGGCAGTGGGGGATGGCATGATGACCAGTCCACTCCTCCCCCAGTCTCCCAAGATGGATTCACTGTTGTTGGGAGAAACTTTCAGAAGTCTAGGCAACAACTCTTCATCTTTATTGCCAGAGGGTGTAACCAGGACAGAGACAGAAGACCAGACTCCACTCTGACATTATGGGACTCAGTTTCCCCATCTGTCAATGGGTTAGTCTCCACATCTTCATGGGGCTTGAGCTGAGTGAACCAGGGTTAGGGTTGCTTTGAATTAAGGTTCAGGAAAGACCTAGACACTATGTTGGTAGATCCAGAAACAGGTATAGATTCCAGGAAGTTACTGAGGTAGAGAGAAATGATGGATATAGATGAGGCAGATGATTCTATGATGATTGGTAGATAAGATAATAGATGACCAAATGATAATAATAGTAGTTGAGGGTCCAGAGAAATAGGACAGTGGGTAGGACACTTGCTCTGCATGTGGCAGCCCATGTTTTGATCCCTGGCATCCTCATCAGTTCCCCTGAGCCTTTCCAGAAGTCAGTCCTGAGCACAGCCTGGTGTGGCCCCATAACAAAACATAATAGGGAAACACAACAGAAGATAATGGTTGATAAATATAGAATGGCTAGGTAGTAGACAAATGGAGGATGGACAGGTAAAGAACAGCAAACAGATGACAGGTTGATGTGTGACAGGCTAGTTGGCTAGAGATACAGTCTCTGTTGTGCTTTGCATATATGATCGATGCCTCATTCGGCCTCTGTGAGGAGTTTACAGAACGCAAGAAAGCTGCTGTGAGGTGCCTGGTTGAGGGTCAGAACAAAATCCGGATCAGCCGATTCTGTCTACCAAGGTACCTCAGTTTTTACAGGAACCTGATGGGGGAAGTGCCCACTGTGCCCCAGGAAACAGGAACAGCAAAGTTGATAGCATAAATTCCAGCAGAGAAGGCAAGGGGTGAGTGACCCTCAGCCTGGCTGTGACCGCAGTGATTTGTGGGATTGTGGTCAGTCAGGCTAGCATACACAATCTCCTACTGTGCTTTGAGGTACCCTAACTTCCCTCGTCCGTGGTCAGAGGTACCCCAACTTTCTTCACCCACAATCTGATAAAGAATTCTCCCTCAGGAGACAGAGGACAGGGAACTGTTTCACAGGAGATGAGGGCAGAAAACCGACCTCCAGAAGCTGGGAAAGAGAACCTTTTCTCAGGAGATAAGGAACAGAGAACCAACCCTTCTTCAGGGGCCAGGGGACAGGGAACCCTCTGTCAGGAAATGAGGGACAGAAAATCATCTCTCAGAGGTAATTTCATAATCCTAACCATAGCCCTCTGAGGGTCTATTTATCAGAAATGGAAACTGAGGCCCAACATAGTCACATGGTCTGAAGCTGGACTAGGCTCTGTCCTCAGTCCCAGTGTGGGCACTCAGGGAACCCTACTTCTTCTGTTCCTGGAGTGCTATTGCTCCCACTTCATAGATATGGAGAAGTGGGGTCCTCAGGAATGTTTGGGATATTGCAAAGAGGACACGAGCTGAGGCCTGAGGGGTGGCTGCCCTGGAATTGTCCGAGCCCGCTAGGCCCCCACTTTTCCTGGGAAAGGGCTATTTTCTGTCCCAGGCAGCCTCCCCTGGGACCCTAGCACCACTGGCCTTGCTCCAGACAGGCGAAGAAGGTGGCCCGACAGAGGACTCGGAGACAAGGAGGGCAGCACCAAGAAGGGGAGAAACTGAAACTGAAAGAGGGTCTGGCACCCCAACTCAGCCCACCATGCAGATTCTGTGGAAAGTTAGCCTGTGTCACAGCCTCAGCTGTCACAGCCAATGACAGGTACAGCTGGTCTTAACTGGCTGAGCTCTCCCCACTGAGCTCACCCTCTGGCCCACAAGAGACTAATGGAGGACAGGGACCCCCCCCCATTCACCTATTGTCTGAAAACAAAGTCAGGAGTCAACTCTGAGCATAGTTAGATGTGGCCCAAGAACGGAAAATAAAATAGAATAGAATAAAATAAAATATTAAATAAAGAGATAGCATGAAAGTAGGGTGTTTGCCTTTCATGCAGAAGGTCATTGGTTCTAATCTGGGCATCCCATATGGTCCCCCGAGCCTGCCAGGAGCAATTTCTGAGCATGGAGCCAGGAGTAACCCCTGAGCCCTGCCAGGTGTGACCCCCCCAAAAAAAACCCCAGAAAAATTAAAAAAATAAAAAAAAATGGTGGACATTGTGGTGCTTAAATATTTTACAACAATAATAAAAAACATGCTTATAGTCATGGTGCTTAAGCATGGTGCTTAATCTTTATTTAAATAAAGATTTTGTAATAATATTATTAATAATAAAGGTGAACATTGCCTTGTTCCCTCTCTGGGGTCTTAGTGCCAGGCTGGGGGGCAGGATTGGACTTGAGGGTCCATCCCCATGCCCCACAGGGTTTCTATCAACCTAAGGGGAATAATTAGTTTTCCATGACTAACTTTAAATCTCTTTAAATTACTCTTTTCTGCACCCTCACTTTTTCCTATAAGTAGCTTTTGTTTGCTTGCTTGTTTTTTGGACCACACAGGGCAGTACACAGGTTACTCCTGGAGGTGTTCAGGGGTTTTGATGTAAAGGCAGTTGGACTTGGTCATGCTCCTTGAATACCCCCTCTGTAATGACAGTTGGACTTGGACATGCCCCTGGACACACCCTTTGGACACACCCCTCTGTCACACTGGGTATAAAAAGAAAAAAGTTGAACAATTTAGGGAGGGGCAAGGGTAGTGACCAGAGCAGCAACCAGTCAGTTTGCAGGGGGCTAGAGATGCTGCCTGCTCTGTATCAATCCTTCATATTCTAGTCTCTCTCAAACCTCAGTCTACAGGCATACCCTGGCTCCCTCTGGCCAGTAAAAAAAATTTTTTTTTTGGTTTTTGGGGTCACACCTGGCAGCACTCATGGGTTACTCCTGGCTCTATGCTCAGAAATCGCTCCTGGCAGGCTCAGGGGACAATATGGAATGCCAGGATTCGAACCACTGACCTTCTGAATGCAAGGTAAACACCTTACCTCCATGCTATCTCTCCGGCCCCTGGCCAGTGAATTTCTATCTCTCTCAGAAAACCCTGGGCAGTGGCAGACTTTAGACTCCAGACAGGAATTAAAAGACACTTGTTTCTACCTCTCTCCCTCCTGAAATTGGCGTCCCTGGGTGGACACCTGCTCCCATCTGGTGGGAGAGCCTCACAGGTCCCTATAAGCCTTGCAACACTCAGCCCTTGCAGCCTTGGACCTCTGTAACCATGCAGCTCTGCAGATAACTGCAGTAACCTGTAGAAAACTGCTGCAATCTGCAGGGGGATTATACGGGAAGCCAGGGATCAAACTGGGTTGGCCGCAGGCAAATGCCTACCCTCAGCGGTGGAAGTTTACCATCTACCATGTCCAATTCACAGGGGGATGCAAACACTAGAAACCCGGGCTTGGGAGGCCTGGGCAGGGGCACAGGCTTTGTGCTATGAGACAGAAATGAGGTGTGGAGTCTGGGGCATTAAAGAGGTCCTTAGGAAGATGGGCTTGAGGGGAACCATCATGCTGGCTACTGCAGAGGCCCAGGACTGAGTAGATGGTGGCTGTAGAAACATCCATGTGCTCCATAGGCCTCATCCTGCCCCCAGAAGGCTACTACAGCCTCGTCTGGCTGGCATGGTGACATTTGGTAAATGGTACTAGTCTGAGCGTGTTTTGCAGTACTAGTATTAGTCCTAGTATTGAAGCACTCAACAGTCTCAGCCTGGAGCCAAGTGTCCCTCCTTGCCTTCCACCCCTGTGCATCCCAGGACTGAGGGATTATGTGGTGGGATCTTCTCCAAAAGGTGAGTCCCAACCACTGAAGGAGCTTCTCTGAGACCCCCAGGCATGTGCCCAAAACTGGTCTTCATCAGGACCCAAGTGCTGGTTTCACAGTTCTTCTGTGCAGACTAATCTTAGGCTTCCCAGAGGGCTTCACTCTCTTCGGGGTGCATTTAAAGAGAAATGGCCCTAGTGTGGGGATCAATTCTGTTCTGGCTGTGGGAGAAGCAGAGTCCATGTCAAGTGTCTGCTTTACCTTTACCAGAGTAAGTCAAGTTCAAGGCCAACCTTGGGTGGAGCTGCAGGGGACACTGCCTCTAGAGCATGAATATTTGTCAAACAAGCCAGTATTTTTCTAAAAAGATTTCACTTGATTCCAGCGTTCAGACAAGGCCAAGAACCACAGTCCCATAGCCATATGCCTGCTGCTCAGTCAAAGGAAAATCAGGTTCCTTATTTTGATTGTTTCTGAAAATACTTCACAATATTCACTTCTCTTTGAGGATTTATTTATTTATTGGTTTTTAGACCACACTCAGCCGAACTTAGGGCTTGCTCCTGGCTCTGCACTCTGAGCATTTCTGGTGGTGCTCAGAAGACCATCTGGGATGCTGGGATCTAACCCAATGAGCCACGTGCAATGCAAGCACCCTACCCTCTATTTTTGTTTGTTTAGAGAGAATCTGGAATTCATTGCCAGGGCATGTTATTTTAATGAGGGTTTTAACCAGAAGTTGTCCTCTTAAGTGGTGTCTGATTCATCTCCAAGACCTGCAGCCTTGGTACAGGTGGAAAGATGGAGAGAGTCCAGCTAGGACATGCTTGGAAGCAATGTCAGCTGGTTGTGCAAGCCCCAGGATGGTGGGTCTCTTTATTGGGTTCATTGCCTTCATCCCATGGTTAGAAGGATTTTGAACACAGAGCAAGTATAGAATAAATAACCACCCAGTTAGTGGGTGTGTGCAGACATGGTGATATATGTAATGGTCTAGAATAGAAGATTGATGGTGGGCAGGTGGCTGGCTGGATACACGGTTGAGTTGACAACACACAGATTGGAGAAAGGATAGGTAATGGAGGACTGGAGGACTGGACAGAATCATGAGTAGATACTGAGTTAAGGATCAGATCTGGCCTATAGGATAGCTGGGTAGCTGAATAAATTAATGATTAGAAGGCAGATGGATGAATGAGGGGGCAGTGGACAGGTAGATTATGAGGGTGAGAAGCAAATGCGGTAGTTGGTTGGGTAGATGGTGAGTGACTAGATGAGTAAGAGACTGTAGCACAAAGGGCAATTGGGTAGATTGTCAGGACTGTGTGACAGAAGGTGCTCACAGGAGCCGGAGATTGCTACATAGAAAAAGGACTTCCCTAGGGCAGGTACCATGGTCTTCAAAAACCCTTCAAAAGCCTGCATGGTTGGTTTCTCCTGTAGGGGTTTCTGATTGGCTGCTTTATTCTCCCCGTAGGTTGTTTTCTCCTGAAACCAGGTACAGGTTTCTGATTGACTGTTTAATTCTCCTGCAGGTGTCTTTTCTGAGCCAAGAAGAGATGGCTACAGAGATCAGTGCCCCGGGAGGGTCGCGTGCCATTGGGCATGAGGAATATAGTCTCTATGGCAGTTTTAGCGAGGAGGAGCTGATTCAGATGGCCATTGAGCAGAGCCTGGCAGACAAGACGCGGGGCCCAGCTACCACGGAAGCCGAGGTGGCCACCCATGCCAACCGCCCTCCTGCTCATTTCTACCCATGGACCAGGTGAGCATGCAAGATGGCTCAGAAGGGACAGATCCTCACAGTTGCACTTGGAACAAAGAACCGTCCACTGCCTAAGCACTGTCTTAGTGACCAAGCTCTCATATCGCCTCATTTGATCCCTTTGGGGCTCTTCTGGGTGGGTTCTATTTCCACGTCACAGATGAGAAAACTGAGAGTTGAGTGGTTAGCACCGAGGTCACAGCCAGCAGGAGGCACCTAAGAGTATGGAACTTGGTGCTTTCAAAGCTCATCTGTGAGCTGACTCTACAAGTTTGGGTTATGTTTTTTTTTTTAGGGTTGTGTGTGTGTGTGTGTGTGTGTGTGTGTGTGTGTTTTGGGGGGGGTCATACCGGGCAGAGCTCAGGAGTTACTCCTGGCTCTATGCTCAGAAATCGCTCCTGGCAGGCTCAGGGGACTATTTGGGATGCCGGGATTTGAACCACCGTCCTTCTGCGTCTAAGGCAAACGCCTTACCGCTGTGCTATCTCTCCAGGTTGGCTCATGTTTGAATGCAGCAGAAGTAGTCAGGATGTTTGGCTCCAAAGACAGCACCCACAAGAGGCACCCCAATCTCCTGTTTTCCCCCAAAATCTCAGTCACCCCTGTCTCAGACCTCTGAGAGCACAATCATCCAGAGAAATAGGACTCAAGCTATCATTGCAACCCACATGTGTAACTATGAATATTCTGTCTCCCCGTCAAAAATGAGAGAGAGATAGGAGACAGGCCAGGCCAGCATGAGGGAGTTCCGGGTCCGTCTATATGGCCCCCCAAGTGAATAACCCCTGCATTGGGTGTGAACCAAAGACCAAAACAGAAGGAAAAGTAAAAAAAAAAAAGATGAAATTAAGTAATATCTGATGTACTATAATTTATACATGTCAGTATTACTAGTTATTTTTGAACAGTCATGTTTTCGTAGCAAGTCTTAGCATTTTGCGTGTTTCTTTACTTTCATGTCCTATTTCCCCTTTATTGAGGGGAGAGCACACACTGGTGGTGTTCAGGGGGTTCTCTTGGCTTTTCACTCAGGGTTTACGCCTGGCAGGCTCAGGGGACCATATGGGATGCTGGAGTTTGGATCCCATGCTACATGCTACAAGTATGTAGGCTACATGTAAGAAAAGTGCCCTATCTACTATACCATCATTCAGACCTCTCCTGTGGTCCATTTCAGTTCAAACCAGCCGCATCTCCAGGGCCCATCAGTCACATGTAGCCATCTTGAATTTATCAGACAAGTACAACAACTTGATAGGAAGTAGAAAGCTGAAATGTGATTAAGTACTTTAATAATTTTTTAAAATTTCACTTATCTCTTTTATTTAAATAAATTCTTAAATTGAATTGCTGTGAGATACATGGTTACAAAGCTTTTCATGATTGTGTTTCAGTCCTACAATGTCCAACACCCTTCACCAGGGCATATTTCCCAACACCCATGTCCCCAGTTTCCCTCCCACCCTCTCACCTGCCCTCTCCCTGCCTGCTATGGTAGATATTTTTCTTCTCTCTATTTCTCTCTATTCCTTTTTCCCCTTTTAAACTTAGTGGTTTGCAATACTGTTACTGAAGGGCTTTCATGCATGCCACTTCATCTTTCAGCACCCAGTTCTTGTCCAGAGTGATCATATCCAATTATCATTGTTATAGTGCTCCCATCTTTGCCCTTTCCTACTCTTTGTGGAAGCTTCCTACCATGAGCTGGTCCTTATGGTCCTCATATCTATTGTCTCTGCATTAGAATTTTAAAACACTTTTGGAAAAGTTTGTTTTGGAAAATAAATATAGGGGCTGGAGAGATAGTACAGCAGGGCACTCGCTCTGCCCATGGCTGACCCAGATTTGATCCCTGAAACCATATATGGTCTCCCAAGTCCCACTAGAAATAATCCTTGAGCACAAAGGCATGTACCTGAGGACCACTAAGTATAGCCAAAAAATTTCATAGATATAATATTAAGATGGCTTTGACAAATCAAAGCCCAGTGTCTGGGGGTAAGTGGCAGAAAGACAAGGTCACTGTCATAATTGTGTGGCACTCCCTGGGAACAGAGACTGCAAATCTCATGCCTGCAACAGCCAACTTCCTTCCTGTATGGTCTTGGGCAAGTCACTCAATATCTTTGAACCTTCCAAAAACCACCACCACCATTATCACCACTCATTTCTACTATTCAATCCCAGCTGACAGGGATGAAGACTATGATCTCAGCCCAGTACCCACAAAACCCCAAGTAACACTGTTCCTAGCCAAGACTAACTCTTGTCAGACATGTCTCCTTGGTGGGCTTGCCAGAGGATCTTCTGTTGGACAAGGCTGGAGGCTCCCTGGACAGAACCCAGAGCAGCCCGGTCAATACCCACTCTGGAATGTGGTTTATAGTGGGAGAGCAAGGTTGGCCTCTCGATGACTGGTTCCTGCTATGGCCAGCTGAGCTGTAGGTTCCTCTGTAGGTTTCTCTGGCAGAGACAAGCATGGCCTTTCCTTGAATTGGGGCATAGTGGGAACTGGGTACCCTGGGAGCTATGTCCCCTCTTGCCCATGGGACTACCACCCTGAAGCCCACAGTTATCATTGTTGTATAAGTAGGATCCATAGGTATCTGGGTCCCAATAGGGAGTACAATAAGGAGGGCACTTTCCTTGCATGTGGACAGCCAGGTTCTATCCCAGCATTCCATAGAATTCCCTGAGTGCCACTAGCACTGATTCTTGAGTGCAGAGCCAGGAGTAAGTCTTGAGCACTACTGGGTGTGGCCCCCAAAATAAACAAAAATTGCAGCAATCTTTATGAACCATATCCTGTCTTCCTCCTGGAATAGGAAATAAATACCCTCATGAGGTTTCAGCACTGATCTGGCCTCCAAGCACTCAGATCCCTACCCCACCTGCCAAGCCACTCGGTGGAAGGGAAATGACTGACTGGAAAGCACACAATTCCACTGAGGCAGCAGAGAGAAGCCATGGAGGGAGGCCTACTCCATCTGCACCTCCTCTTTTCTGTGTGACCTGGAATCTCCTGAGACTCCAGCCCTCCAGCCCCTGGAACAGAACTTTTATTGCCATTCACCCTGAGCACTTCTAGCCCCCAAAGTTAACTACTTGATTGTACTGTGCTCAACCAGCTCCCCTCAGTGGATTTGATTCTCACTGCATTCTCATTGCTGCCCCTTCTGAGCCCATTTTACAGAAGGGACCACGGAACTTGGCAGGGCCATGGACGCCTGTATGGCCTTCCTTGGCAGCTTCTGCAAAAGCTGCTTCCTCTCCTCCTCCACCCAAACGTGAGGTCAGGGCATCTCTTTATCAGCTCTCCACCCACTCAGGCTAGATCCCCAAAGAGAAGAGCACAGGATGTGCTCACCCCCAGATACATGGGTGACCATGTCCACCATGTCTGCAGGACAGTGGTTTCACCCACATCCACCCGAGCACACCAGGCTGCAAGGGCTTGGGCGAGCAACATGCATGTCCATAGGCTCATTCTCCATGGTCAGGTCTAGAATGCAATGTCGCCCCCTTTGGGTGCCTGACCTGGTTTGTCCCGTGTACCCTCAATCTCCTGGGCTTGAGTGTGATGACGAGTCTGTGGGAGTGCTCAACTCTGCACCCCACAGCTCTGCAAGGACAGGCTCACTACTGTCCCCACAGAAAGCCCAAGCCCTGACCTGACCCTGGCAATAGTGGGCAGGTGGTGAGCGAATGAGGGCTGAAAGGGGAAAGAGAAGTCATCTCCAAGCAGTCATACAGTGAGTAACACCCTTCACCAGTGTACATTTGAACCCATGAATTACAATGTCCCCTATAATTCTCTGAAGACTGCAGCAAGTTCCTTAGCCTTTCTAAGCTCTACAGGTCTTCCCAATACTGCGATCACTGCAACTGGCTGGGCACAGGTGGCCAGGCTCCTGCTGAAAATCAAATGGCAAAGGCAGATAGTGACATGTTTCCCATGTGCCTTGGTTGCTCGCAGGGGTCCCCTAATTCTCCCCAAGAACTGGCCAGATTTTCAGTCACCCTAGAAAGGAGCCATCCAGCTCTAAGTATCTCCAGATGCACTCACTGTGTCACTGTTGAGGGTGTGTAACTCCCTTTGGCATCTCCAGTGCCCTCCCAAGAGCCAAGGTCAAGGCCAGTGCCCAAAGAGGCAATAAGCACAGAAAGGGGCTTTAACAGTAGCTCCCTGATGCCATTCATTGTCATCATCCTGGGGCTGAGACTAAAAGGGTCTCAAATGGCAGCCCCTGGGCTTCAGGAGCAAGTCTCGTGTTCTCTTAACTTTGCTGGGGAGTTAGGGAAATGGCTTGACAAGCCAGAGTGCAGGCTTTGCACTCTTACACTGCACAGATCCTAATCACCATGGGGAGCAACTGTTGAGCGCCAAGATGTGAGTAGCCCCCTGAGAACCCATTCTGAGTACCCCCCCCCAAAGCAACTTCAAACCCCCTTTTTCTTTTTCTTTTCTTTTTTTTTTTTTTTTTTTTGGTTTTTGGGCCACACCCGGCGTTGCTCAGGGGTTATTCCTGGCTGTCTGCTCAGATATAGCTCCTGGCAGGCACGGGGGACCATATGGGACACCGGGATTCGAACCAACCACCTTTGCTCCTGGATCGGCTGCTTGTAAGGCAAACGCCGCTGTGCTATCTTTCCAGGCCCAAACCCCCTTTTTCTAATTTGCTTCTCTCCCAGCACCAGACTTATAGCTGATTTGGAAACAGGCCTGAGAACATCACTGACCTGCTTCAGCCTGCACAGCAGCCCTGGGTTCTTGGACATGGAGGAAGGGCCCCTTACTCATGACACAGGGACCCCTGCTTCTTGAACAGGGGTCAAGCCTGTGGGAAAGGGTCACTGGGCCTCCTGGTCTCTCGACTTCTGCATTTTATTTGAGGTTGCATTTCTAAGAAGGAAGAAGAGGCACGGCAGGAGCGAAACTGGCAGGGGTGAGGAGAGCAGGGAAGAGATGCAAAGTAGTGCAGAGTAGGTGTCCAAATTCATGGTGGACACGAGAGGCCGCATCCACCCTCTAAACTCTCAGCAAACCTGTCTGAGCCTGCCTCAGCTACAACAGTTTATCCATCAGCACTGTGTCAGTGAGCCCTTCACACTACTGTGTTAGGCCTGGGCTGACAGATGCAACCAACACATGAAAAGGTCAGAGGGACCTTTGCACTGCTAGTCAAAGCAAAGATGCACCCCAACCCTGCTCTCAACACACACCCTTGTTTTAGGACACCCAAAGTGTTGGTGTTGAAGGAGTGGAATTGTGAGATGCACAGAAGTGCTGATGTTGTTGGCTACCAAGAGCCAACTTAGGTCCATTCAGGACCCAGGACATTCCCCCTAGCTGATGATCAGCAAAGAACAGCTCGCAGGCTAATGACCAGAGGCATTTTATTCCATTGCAATAATGGCTATTACATAGGACAAGAGGAACTGGGATTTGTGCAAGGTGGCAGGACATAACAGAAGCATAACTAGGGGCAAATGAGGCGCCAGGGAGAAGATAGGGTTAAACACTGGGGCTTAGGAATGTCTTGGTAGCTACATGGTGTTGACAGGTATTATCTCCTTTAACCAGAGCTCTTTGGAAGGGAGGAGGTTTGGCCCAGAGTCAAACCCATGACCCTTGATTATGAGGGGATGGCTTCCCTCTTTGTGCTGTCCTTCCCCTTTGTGCTGTGTCTTCCCAGCCTTCGATTCAAGGAGAATCCCTGGAGCAGCTTCTCTGTGGGATCCCTAGAACAGTTGCTTTATGGGGTTCCATCTACCAGGTAGTTTAGGAACAGTGTCACAAGAGGGATCCAATACATTTTTACCAAGCAGAAAGAAAATCTCTTTGAGCCTCAATTTTATCTCTGTGAGGGGACCCAGGGTTGTCTATTTGCTGAGGGACTTAAGAAGGAGATAAAGCTTCTGGCCTTATGTCTATCCTCAAGCTTGACACAGACCAGGTCAGTGACCCCCAGTGTGAGGAAGGTCCAGGCCTCATGCACCCTCTTTGCTGCCTGCAGGGTGGCACTGGTGGGTGGGTAGGGAGACTGAAGCCCCCCATGGTGGTGGGTGTAGGTGGCCTAAACTCCCCTTTCTGCTAGAAGGCCAGGAGTTGAGGTGCCTCAGGAACCAGATCTGGACATTGCCCTTGAGCTAAGGATTATCCCCAAATTTCTTACTTGCTTATTTTCCTTCATTTATGGAGATTGGGTGAGTGTCTGCCAGAAATCCAGATTGGTCTGAGTACAGGGCTGGCTGGAAGGACATGGGGTCCCACAGATCAATGGGCACAGTGGACCTCACCTTTGCCAGCTTGCCTGTTCAGACTTGCCCAGGCCTGTGCTCTGCAAACTCTCCCCTCAAACCCTGGGCCTGGCCTGGTTAGCTCAGACAATGCTCACTAGGAAATTAGGGAGTCCTCCTGTCCTCTTGCTGAGTCAGGGCCCCTGGGACCCTGTGGATTCGGGTGTCCCTGGTCCCATGAGAAGATCAAGGCACCCTACCTGGATCTCTTCCTGCCACCACCTTTGCTCACATCCTGCCAGGTCGAGCTAAGCGCAGCTGACTCAGCTTTGAGGTTTCTGTGGGATTCCCCTGCTGAGCACCCAGGAAAGTGGGAGCCAGGCCTGATGGGAAAGGACATGAACCCATGTGCACCCCAGATCAGCCACCCAGAGCACTCAGCCGGGCCTTCACATTAGGAGTCCTCTTTCTGCACTGTGCTTGGGGTGCCCTGGAGACACCCCCATTCCAGTGACTTCTGCCATGTTTAGTGACCCCGACACGAGCCTTCCTGATGTGGAGCTGGAGGAAAATTGTGGGCAGTTTCTTCCCAGTTGGGGTCACTAGGGCCCAGCCCTAGGGGAGGAAGGAGGTGTGGAGATCATGGCCAGCATCTTGCTTCCCCATCCTGGTCACCCCAGCTGCTCTTACTTCGTCCCCAAAGAGCATGGACCACTGTGGCCTGATCAGCCCCTTTGCTGCCCATAGTCAGCTAGGACGAACTGAGAGTAGAACCTTAGAATCACCTTAGGGTCACTGCAAGATGAAAGCTGGACATTGAGGGGTCTGCTGAGATGGGCCTCACCTGCACCATCCCCCCATAGCCCATTCAGAGGGCTCTGCTGTCAGGGTGGCAACTTCTCCCAGGCTTGTGGCTCTGCACCTTGCTCTAACCTCATCTCTGCAGCCAGGAGAGCGAGGGGCCCCCAGTCTTGTTGGGTTTGCAAAGACGGAAGCTCTGAGAGGGAGCCTAAGCAGCAGAAGTTTCCCTGCTATTGTCTGTGGTGGCTTTGTAGATTTAGCTTGTACATCACACCCAGGACCTCAAGTTCCTCCTTCCCAGCAGGTCCCATTGAGGGGATGTGCGAGCACTCTCAGGGCATCTGTGGCTGTGCCATCCCATCATGTGACCTGGTGGGCTGGTGAGGGGAAGGGAAGGGGGAAGATGAGGGAGAGGAAGAGGGAGAGGGAAGATGAGAGAGAGGAAGAGGAAGAGGAGTAGAAAGATGAGGGTGGTACGGGGAGGGAGAGGAGAAGGAAGAGGAAGACAGAAAGGTAGGGAGGAGGAAGAAGAGTGGGAGAAAGAAGAAGGAGAAGAGGAAGGAGAGGAGGGGAACCCATTGTCTGGGGCTGAGTACTTGGCCCTCTGCTCTTCCTCTACCCCCTTCTGCCCACCTGCCCTGGCCTGGCCCACTGTCTCTGTTGGTCTGAGTGCCAGATCAGGGGGCTGCATTGCTGGGGTCACCCACTGGTTACCCACCAGTGAAAGCATGTCTCCCCAAGCCCCATGTATCAGGATCTCCACAGGCATCAGGAGTCGGAAGATTCTGAGGGTCTCAGACCTGCTCTGGCAGAGAGAGGCCAGCATGGAACTTTTTTTGGTTTTTGGGTCATACCTGGCAGTGCTCAGAAATCACTCCTGGCAGGCTCGGGGACTATATGGGATGCCAGGATTTGAACCACCGTCTTTTTGCATGCAAGGCAAACGCCTTACCTCCACGCTATCTCTCTGGCCCCAGCATGGAGCCTTTACCCAGCGGAGCTCCTGCTTCTTTTCCCAAGCTCTCAACAGCCAGATGAATGGGGAAACAGGGACCCAGAAGGGCAAAATTATGCTGAGGGTGGACATGGGAGAGACCCCTCCTGGTTCTGCCCTTCACCTCTCCAGTTCATCAATTCAACTCTCTGAGACAGAGATGCACCCCCAAACCCCACCAAGGGCCAGGAGTTCTACCTTGCCTTGTCCTCTGTGTCCAACCCTCACCCACAGGACCTCTTCTTGCTGTAATCTTGGTACTGAGTTTTCCCAGCTCTGAGACATTCTGGCCCAGATGGGTTCTCAGGTGGGACTGAGCTTCCCACCCTGCCCCCTGATCCCCTCCTCCTCCAGAAACCTCTGTTCAGTTCTGTCGGGACCCAGCCTGGCCAGCCCGTTCCCTCTGGGACCTGTCACATCTCCTCGCTGTGCCCTCCTGGAGGAAGAACTGTCACCTTGTACCCTTGCTGCCTCCCACACGCTTGGCTGGGGAGGGGGCCCAGGGAGGGGGTGAGGTTAACCTCATTGTTGTCTTATATGGTCATTGAAGTCTCCCAGGGCTTCCTCCAAGGGCCAAAAATAATCTGAAGCCACAGCAGCTGTGTCCAGCGCCCCGCGAGTGAGCGAGTGCCGATGAGAGGGCCATCTGCTTTGGTTCAGAGCCCGCGTTCGACCGTCTATCAGTCCGTTAGGCTCTCCATCCCTGCTCCTGCCTCCGGCCATGACCCGCTTCTCCTATGCAGAATACTTTTCCCTCTTTCATTCCTGCCCTGCACCCTCCAGGTCCCCCGCCCCACCTGCTGACAGCCGGAGCCACCCTGCCGCAGCTCCCCTGGGCCTGTTCCAAGGGGTCCTGCAGAAATACAAGAACAGCAAGACCTCCCAGCTGGCGTAAGTGACCTTGGGCTGGGTTCCCTGCAAGCGGCCGACAAGCTCAGTTCTGCAGCGGGGCGGGTCTGTGAGAGTTGGGGAAGGGAAGGCAGCTACAATCCTAGCCACAGAGGGTGGCTGGGGAGGTGGGGGTCTTCCTTCCTCCTTCCCTCCCTCCATCCCATGCTCTTTCCCCTGAAATCCAGCTGCTTCTGCACAGCAAAGCTTGGAGATCACAAGGTCTGATTATGCCTGGGATGCCCAGCTTGGAACATGCACAAGTGCATGTGTGTGCGTGTGTGTGTGTGTGTGTGTGTGTGTGTGTGTGTGTGTGTGTGTATGTATTGTGGGGTGGAGGAGGGCGTGCCGTGCATGTATTTCAGAATGAAAGGAACCAGCCAGAGAGAGAAAGAGGAGATGACCCAAGTGGAGAATTTAGCCCTACAACCTCTAACCTCAATTTCTCCACTATTCCAGGGTGCCATACCTCCAGGTCATAGGTGCCTGTCTCTGCGCTCTTTGCTGAATGCCGGGTGCAGTGGGAGAGGCTCTCTCTGTCTGCCTGGCACAAGGGTGCTGGAGTCCCTGGAGGATAGCTCTGTGCTGTGCCTATGTCTTCTCCCTGCCTCCTGGGACACCCCAGAGGTAGAGAGAAACAGGAGAGAGAGGCCCCATCTCTGAGCCCTGTCACCCCGGTCTCCATGGGGCTGCTCAGTTCCGCCTAATGTACTTCACTTCCTGCCCGGTGGGGCTCAGCTCCTAGTCGCTGTCCTGTCCTGCCCTCTGGAGTCCCAGAGGGCTGAGGGGCCCTCAAGGGTCCCTGGATCCTCAGTCTGTGGCACCTTGAAAATCTCAGCAGCTCTCCCCTCCCAACTACCCTGGAGGGCAGATTCAGCTGAGCTCTGGAACTGCCAAGAGGGTCCCTATCTCTCTCTCTCTCTCTCTCTCTCTCTCTCTCTCTCTCTCTCTCTCTCTCTCTCTCTCTCTCTCTCTCTCTCTCTCTCTCTCTCTCTCTCTCTCTCTCCTCTCTTGAGGATGAGCTCCAGGTTGGCTTTGGGGGCTGAATGCATTCTGGTAACCCTGAACCCCCCTGGAGACCACACTGGGCCCATTCCCCAGTCCCTGCCACTTTGAGGGGAGGACTGGAGACCTTGCAGCTGAGATCAGCACCTACCCTGCCCTTTTGGTAGGAATGGGACAAGGTGTCTGTGATAGCGCTGATGGCGATTCAGGCTTATCTGGCTGTTGGCCGGGCTCTGCTGGTCTGAGACCTCATCTGCGCTCTTGGCTATTAATAACCTCGAGGCTGAGAGGTGGGAGGAAGTGCAGGGTTTGAGGGAGGAGACAGCCCTGAGTGGGAAGAGGCTGATCTGGAGCTCCTTAGGACTGGTCCCTGGCCCCCAGGGACTCAAGTGTGCCCCAGCCTCACCTTTTTCTTCTGGGCAATGGGCCCAGGCTGACAGGCTCTTCCCAGGAGATGGTCTGGGAGTCACATCAGTGGAGGGTTTTTCTGTGTCTAGGGGGGGGGGAGTGTTAGGGAATGAATGAATGAAGTGACTAATGAATATAGCAATTTCTTGTTGCCATTGAATCTGAAATTCTTCTGACAGTCAGAATCTGGGAATCAGGAAGGTTTGAAGCAATTTTTCTTTCATGTAGTCAAGTCTTTCTTTGCAATTTTAGCTTCTGCAGGAGGAGAAGAAGCCAGAGCAGGCAGGAAGTTGGGAAGACCTATAAGGTTCCTCACTGCAGCATTCTGAAACTAGGGGTGTCTGTGCTCTCCTCCCCACTGCTCCCAGGAAGGTCCTGTTCCCTGACACTGTGCAGGGGAGGAAAGGTCTTGAAACCTGTTGAGAGCTGCTGACAGGCTCCCAAAGCCCATTCTGCTTCTTGGAGTTACACTAGCAGGAGACCTAGCCTCAGAGATGGGGGTGTCCATTCCTGTTATAGGGATCCTCGATCTCTCTCAGAGAAAGGCTCTCTGGTTGTCAGTCTCTAGCTGAGAGTCCTTCCAGATATCCAGCTTGGTGTAGAGCACCCAAACCCAAGGATACATACAGACAGGGGTCATGGGATAGTGGCCAGGCTTGACCAGAGTCCCTACATTGATTGCAAAGTGCTCACCAAATGCCCACAAGAAGCCAGTGCAAAGCATGCTGTGAACACGGTATCAGTTAGTACAGGCCAGACCTACTGAACTTGGAGGGAAAAGAGGCTTCCTCCCTCTCTCCTTCCTCCCTCTCTTTCTCTCTTTATTACTCTCTTTATTATTATTTATTATTATTTCTCTCTTTATTCCCTCTCTTTTAACTTTTTCCCTCTGTCCATCTGTCACCATGTCTCTCTCTCTCTCTTTCCTTATCCCATTTTCCTTTTATTTCTTTTTTGTTTGTTTGTTTTTTGTTTTGGGGTCACACCCGGCGGTGCTCAGGGGTTACTTCTGGCTCTCCACTCAAAAATCACTCTTGGCAGGCTCAGGGGATGATATGGGATGCCAGGGATCGAATCCAGATCAGCTATGTACAAGGCAAATGCCCTACCTACTGTGCTATAGCTCCAGTCCCCTCCTCTCTTTTTCTTCTCCTTCCTTTTATTTTTTGTCTTTTTCTGTTTCTATCTGTTTGTCTGTCTGTCTGTCTGTCTGTCTGTCTGTCTGTCTCACTCTCTCAGGCAGCCAATATTTATTAAGCACCTAATCCAGCCCAGCCGCTTATCTGGGTGCTGGGCACAATGGGAGAAATAAAGATGTAGCCAATGTTGGAGTCATTTGGGGAGGAGCAGGTCTCAAATGCCCTGAGTACAAGCCTCCTCTGGGCCAGAGGAGGGAGAGTCCTCAGACAGGAGAGTTTAGTGTGGCTTCAAGACCCAGTCAAAGCAGCTCCCAGCACATACTCATAGGGTAGAGACAGTGGCATGTCCTTAGCAGAACCTCCCTCTGGCTCTCACAGGCCTGCGGACCCCGTGCTGAAGGCCATTAAGGAAGGCGACGATGAGGCCTTGAGGGCCATGATCAAGGCAGGGCGCAACCTCGCTGAACCCAACTCCGAGGGCTGGTTGCCACTACATGAGGCAGCCTACTATGGCCAGCTGGCCTGCCTGAGGGCCCTGCAGCAAGGTAAGGTTGGAAAGGGACCCCTGACTGCAGGAAGGGGAGGGGAAGGAGGAACAGCGGCCCCTGACTGCAGAGTGCAGATTGAAAGGGAGAGGAGGGGAGAAAAGAAATCCTTGAAGCTGTCAGTCACACTCTGCCCTGGCTCAGTGAACCCCCAAGTTAATGGGGAGCACAGTAGACCTATCCCGCCAATCCTTCTGCCTTGCCCCTACCTTCAGGCTGCCATCCTGCCAGCTTCCCAGGGCAGGAAGGCCGAATTCCTAGAACTGGAATGAATGCAGAAGGACTTGTGGGAAGGTCACTGCCAGATAGTTCCAGAATGTTCCAGAAGCTGATTTGGTGTGGAAAATGCCACAGCTGTGTGTGTGCCTGTCCAGACTGTCCCCACAGCTGTCTCTGTCAGCATACACTGCGCCCGCAGCTGTGTGTGTCTGCCCTGACGTTGCCCACAGCTGTCGGACCCTGAGTGATCCAGTCTCCTCTCAAGCCTGTGCAACTCCCCATGTCACTCGGCAACCCTTACCTCTGCCTCTAGTACCACAACCTCAGAGAACACCAAGGCCACAGTAGAAAGACCCTTGAGGTGGGGCTGCCTGAGATAGATGGCAAGAGCTTGTGACCCTTCATTCTGAAAGGGGGGTGCAACAGAGGAAGGCTTCCCAGGGGAGGTAGCATTTATACTGGATTAGTCTGAAGGTGAGGCATGTGAGACGCTGAGTCCAGGCCCAGAAAACGGAGGCGAATTAGTCAGCAGGTTTTAGAGCCCCCTACTGGACTCATTAACAGAACCTGCACATTGGACACGAGCAGGGGCCCAGGTGGGCCTGGGCACCCCCTGCCAAGCCTGCTGCTCTGTCCTCCCCAGCGTACCCGGGGGCCCTGGATCAGCGGACTCTGCAGGAGGAAACTGCCCTTTACCTGGCGACATGCAGGGGACACCTGGACTGTCTCCTCTGCTTGCTCCAAGCAGGAGCTGAGCCTGACATCTCCAACAAGTCCCGAGAGACACCCCTCTACAAAGGTGAGTTCCCCCAGTCACCAGGGCCCCATCAGGAGCATGGGTACTATAGTCCATCCCACAGTCTATCCACAGTTCATCCATAGTTCATCCCACTGTGTGTCCCACAGTCCGTCCCATAGTCCATCTATCCCACAGTCTGTTACAGTCCATCCCACCCATTGTGTTAACACTCCAGCACCAAGACACTTGCCTTGTATGTAGCAATCCAGGTTCCAGCCTTGAAGCAGCATATGGTCCCCCAAGTCCCACCAGGAGTGATCCCTGAGCACAGAGCCAGGAATCAGCCCAGAGCACTGCTGGGGGTGGACTCCAAATGGAAAAAGTTGCATTGTGGGTAGGGGTAGAAGCTTGAAGAGATTAAGAAAACAAGCAGGGAAGGGAAGTTAGTCACCAGGTCCAGAGTTCAGCCTTGAGGAGGGTTTGGGCCTAGGATGTGTCTCCACCTTTTCCCTTGGTATTGCAGCCACCAAACCAGGTGCCATTGGAAAGGGAGATAGGTCAGGGCATCCCAGGGAACAGGGTCTGGAGTGAAGTCACAGCTCTGCCACTTACTCTCTGTGTGACCTTGGACCAGAAGATCAGACTTATCTTCTCTTTGGGGGAGGGAGGGATGCTCCCAAGCAGTGCTCTGGAGGCCTGGGGATCCTATAGGTGACTCTCAGCCATCTGGGCCATCAGTTCAGTGCTAGGACCCATGACTGCATGTTGATATTTTCTGCTCGGACCCTGTTGGGCCAGGGATACCTGGCTGTCTGGTGTCCTGGAATATTCTGGAATATTCCCCAGGGCTGCCTCAGGGATACTCAGGAGAACATATGGTCCTAGGCATTATGCCTGGGTCTGGGGCATCACAGCTCACACTGAACTATGGTGTGTCTTTAGACTCAAGTCCCTTGACCCAAGTCTCATCTGAGTCCCTTCCTGGAGCACCCTTGGGAGGGGTCCAGAGTAACCCTGAGCCAAGTGAAAGGCTTAGAGTCCAGCACATTTGTTGTGCTGTGCACAGAGACAGAGTAAATATTTCCACTAATGAGGGAGCTCTGATTACTTGGTTCTAGCTCAAGCTCAATGCAGGGGTGGCCCTTAGTTCAGAGACAGTGGCTGTAGTAAAGACCCCTGGTGACCCTCCCAGGTGTGGTCCCCACCCCCCACCCCTGCACCTGCTCACAGCCTCACATCATCTCCCTGGGTCCAGCCTGTGAACGTAAGAATGTGGAGGCGGTGAGGATTTTGGTGCAGTACCACGCCGACACCAACCACCGCTGCAACCGCGGCTGGACAGCGCTGCATGAGTCGGTCTCCCGCAACGATCTAGAGGTGATGGAGATCTTGGTAAGCGGAGGAGCCAAGGTGGAGGCCAAAAACGCCTATGGCATCACCCCACTGTTCGTGGCGGCGCAGGGCGGGCAGCTGGAAGCACTGAGGTTCCTGGCCAAATATGGTGAGTTGGGGCCTCTAGCATTAGCACAAAGGATGGGGATGAGGGTCCTGGGTATATAGAAGGAGGCTCAGTGGAAACGGGTGGAGCCCCTCCAGTGACCCCTGGATTGGATACTAAGGTGGTGGCGAAGCACCCCCATCTCTCCCATCTCTGAACTACATGCACTTTCTGCCTTTACAGGAATTAGAGACCCAGGAAAGGAAGTGCTTGGGCTAGAGCAATAATAGGACAGTGGGGAGGTACTTGCTTTGCATGTGGCTGACCCAGATTTGATCTTTGGCCTTCCATAGGGTCTCCCAAGCTGCCAGGAGTAATTCCTGAGTGCAGAGCCAGGAGTAACACCTGAGCATAGCTAGGTATGGCCCTAAAACAAGCATGAACAAGAAAAGGAAGTGGTTTATTCAGTCATGTAGGTTGCAGCAGGAGTCCTTCTTACACTCTGACTACTCTCTCTCTCTCTCTCTCTCTCTCTCTCTCTCTCTCACACACACACACACACACAACTCTCTCTCACACACATACACACACTCCAAACACCTCCCTCCCTTGTCTCAGCCCTTCTGACACATCAAACACATCTTTCTGTCTCTATGCCTCTGTCTCTCTCTGTCTCTCTCTTCCTCTCTTGGTCCTCCTGACATTCCACACACCTCTCTGCCTGCCTGCCTGCCTGCCTGTCTGTCTCTCTGTCTTTGTCTCTGTTTCTCTGTCTCTCTGTCTCTGTCTGTCTGTCTGTCTGTCTGTCTGTCTGTCTCTGTCTCTGTCTCTCTGTCTCTGTCTCTGTCTCTCTCTCTCTCTTTCTCTCTCTCTCTCTCTCTCTCTCTCTCTCTCTCTCTCGGGAATCTCTTGACACTCCAAACACTCTCTCTCTCTGTCTTTCTGTCTGTTTGTCTCTTTCTTCTCCTTAGTTCTCCTGACACACCAAATACCTCTCTCTGTCTCTTTCTGTCTGTCTCTCTCTGTCTTTCTCTCTCTCTCTTCCCTCATGTCACCCTTCAAGGGTCAGAAGGGAGCTCAGGCACTATCTATATGCCCCATCTTCTTGGTGATGATACTGAGGTGTAGGAGGGGGCCATGGATGAGTCTGAAGGTCAGAGAATTAAGGGTAGGGCTAGGATTTGACCTTGGTCCTTGGGTCCCAGGAAGACTTTATTCCCCCATCAGGAGAAAATGAAACCATGCTGCATTATGCATTATGATGGCCCAGAGCAGAAGATGCAGGCAGAGGCTGTTTCTGGTGAAGGAGCAGAGAAAATGACCTATACCAGGAGCAGACTTTAAGAGCAGTAAGAGGTTAAGGCACATGCCTTGCAGGTGGTTGAGCCCAGAGGGTTTAATCCCCAGCACCCAGATGTGTGTGCCCTGAGCACAGAACCAGGAGTGATTCCTGAGCACAGATTCAGGAGCAGTTCCTAAGTACTACCAGGTGGTGTGCCCTCAATCTTCTCCTCACCCCAAATTAAAGCACTTTCAATTATGATTTCTCCTTAGCATGCCTTTGCTTTTCTCTTGTGTGAGTCCAGAAAGGCTCACAGCCTTTCTGATGTCGCAGCCCTGTGGTGGGGAAGGATAGGGGGTGGACATGTCCTTGGACCATTTTGAACACAGGGAGCCTGACAGTCCCAGTTTGAGGTGGGGGTGCCCCTGGCTCTCTCCCCACAATACATAAGCTTTCTGCACTCTACCATGACCCCAGAATTTGGAAATGACTGAGGTGGGGCTCATGCATTCAATCAGCATTTGACTAGATAGTTGGAAAGAAATACCCCCAAAAGCAGTGGGGGTCAATGCAGGCAGAGGTTGGGTCCTGTGAGTCCAGACAGGGCAGCTGGGAAAAAGGCAGGATCCAGCAGATGGCAGAGCCTTTTACTGGCTTCCACCCTGACTCCATGTGGCACAGAAGAGGCAAGGGAGCTCTCTGGATAGACCCCTCATTGGGGTGCTAATTCCATTCAGGGGGAGCCTCATCCCCTCCCATGGCCCAACCCTTGCATCTTGGTATTCATTTTAATCCTCTGTGTATTGGGGAGACCACATCATTCAACCTGCAGCGCTCTTTATTATTATTATCACAAGCTGTCCTTGCAGCTGGGAGGTATGGTGATAGCTTCTGACTGTCTTCTGGAGCTTCTGCTATCAGGCCATGTGGCTTTTTTTGAGGGGTTTGGGAGCCACACCCACCGGTGTGGCTCAGGGGTTACTCCTGGCTCTGCACTCAGGAATCACTCCTGGTAGAGCTGGGGGATAGAACTTGGATCAGCCACATATAAGGCCAAAGTGCTAACTCACTGTGTCATTGCTCTAGCCCCACACCATGTGATTTTTGTTTAGCACTTACATCCTCTGCTTAGCTGGCAAGGATATAGCTCTCCATGTTGCAGAAGCTGGGGGTGAAAGGTCTTCCTCTCACGGCATCTTTATTTAAGAGGGCAGGGAGGGCATGAGCAGGGTGGATGTGCCCTCCAGGGCAGGACAGTGGCCCCTCCTGACCTTTAGCTATCTGTCTCTCCCTGGCCAGGTGCTGACATCAACACACAAGCCAGTGACAGTGCCTCGGCCCTCTATGAGGCCTGCAAGAACCAGCATGAGGAGGTGGTGGCATTTCTGCTGTCACAGGGTGCGGATGCCAACAAGGCAGACAAGAATGGCATGCTGCCTCTGCACGTGGCCTCCAAGAAGGGCAGCGACAGGTCAGCTGGGCAGCAGGGGCAGGGACCTTGTCCTGGGAGCAGGAAGGTCAAAGGGAAAACAAGCCAACAAGTCCCAGACTGCACACTGGAGGGACTGTCACAGTCTACCCACATGACAGTAATTGCTGCCACCTAGAAGAGGGATTCTTTCTGGAACAACTCCACCTTTAGACCCTTTCAATCAGGCCACGGAGAGGGAGATCCTGTGTGTGTATGCATGTGTGTATGTGTATCTGTGTCCATCTACATGTGCATACAGGCATATGCATGCATATGAGTATATGTGTGTCTCTATGCATACATGTGATTACATGTGTCCCTGTATACACACCAGTACATGCATATATGTATACGTGTGTATACATACATATGAGTACTTGTGCTCATGATGCACGTAGACATACATGTATTCAACTATGCATTTAGAGGCACACATAGACACACATGCACACACTGACACAGATGCACATGCATACAGAGACAAACATGTGCATAGACACACACAGGATTGTCGTGGGCAGCTGGTTCCCTTAGAAATCAATCGCCTCTGTGGCCAGATTCTTGCTGATCACTGACCAAGGTCATAGCACCTTGGAGGTGTGAGGCCTGAGCTGCAGGTTGAACGGCATTGAGGACAGAGCCCACCATGGTGATGGGAAGTTACCTGCACCCTTAGTGGGAGCTGCTGCGTCTCACCTGCTATAGCTATGAGTGCCACAGGGACAGCAAAGGAAACTGGGCTAATAATCCAGGTGCTACCACCTGGCCTTGCTATCAAAACCACCTAGAGTGAGGACACAGCAACTTGTTCCATACCAGGGATCCAGTGAGGTTGGGGGCAGGCACTTACAATTGGGCCCAGCCCCAGCAAGGCCCAGCAAGGCCCATAAGCAGGGAACCATGCCCCCTCCAAGCTGGCGGGGTCTGTGAAGGGCAGATGTGCTTCAGATAAGCTGGGTGACATGCTGGAGGCTGGGTGACCTGCCAGGGTGGTCCAGCACTGAGAGGCCCATGGATCCCTCTGCTCCCTGCCAGCCCCACATCCCACATAAATATAGCTCTTGGCTCCAAGCTCCCCTCTCCCCTCTCTGCTGCTGGACTGGGGACAGGCAGTATGACTGGTTGGGACCCCAGGAACTACTCTGATCTGGAACTCTTTTGAATTTTGTGCCTGTGCCCCACTTGAGGACAGGTCAGCACCCCCTCCCCATGCCCCCCTTTCCTGGGGGGCACAAATGGCAGTGCTCAGGGATTACTCCTGGCAGGTTTAGGGATTAGATGTCGGGGATTAAACCCTGGTTGGCCTGTGTAAGGCAAACACCCTATTGCTCTGGCCCCTTTTTCTTCCTCTCTAAAAACACTTTGGGACGGCCTGTCTTGTGAGGTGCCTCCTTTTCTTCCTCCACTCCACAAAATGGATGTGAGGTGCTGGTTTTGGGATCCCTGCCAGCCCTTCCCAGCTGGAGTGGATATGGGAACTGAATCTTGGTCTGGCCTAGTGCAGGTGGCATACTGTACCTCCTCCCACTCACTGCTCCTTTGGCTTGTAGGGCCCCTGTTTCACTGTCAAACAGGCTGGCTGGTCCCAGCAGTGCTCAGGGGGTTACTCTTGGCTCTGCGCTCAGAAATCACACCTGGCAGGCTTGGGGGACCATATGGGAAGCCTGGGATAGAACCCAGGTTGGTCCTGGGTCTGCCATGTACAAGGCAAATGCCCTAGTGCTGTGCTATTGCTATAGCGCCAACCATGGGACAATTTACTAGCCATAGTAAGTTCAGGTTTCTAGAGGTTCTGGCAGTGGACAGATCAGTGCCTACATTTCAACCACTTTCCCTGCCTATTCAGGGCTCACTGAAGGCTAGTTGTGACTAGTCTCCACTGCCAGCCCCAACTGGCCAGTGGCCACGCAGCCCTACTGCCCCCTCCTAACTTGGGGCTGTCTGTTCAGGGATGTTGGGGAGCATTAGAAGCGGTGGCCGTGGTCCAGGGGAAGCCCAGCCCTGCCTTTGACCAGCACCTCTGTGGAGGGAGGTCAGGCCCTCCTGTTCCTGCACAAATAGAAATTAGGAGGCAATTAGCCCCCCGGGTGTGCGAATTTCCTTTGGAGGGCGGAGAGGCAGTTTTAGACAAACACAGAGCCGCCGACAGCGATAATACCTTCCACTGGGAGGCTGGCGGGAGGCCGCTGGCATCAGATTCCAGCTAGTGTGCGTGCCAGGAAGTGGCAAGTCATGGGGACAGGCTGGGAGACACTGCTCACCCTCTCTGGTCTGTCTCGTGGGAGCCCCCAAACCCCCCATCTAGGCCAGGAGACCACCTGGCATGAGGAATGGCCTAGATTAGGATCTGGAACAAGGAACCGAAAGTCCTTGCTGCAGGAGGCTGGGGCCTACGAGAAGAAAGCAAAGACAAGTGGCTGTGAATAGTGGGGTCCAGCCCCCCAGATCTGCTTTATGACCATGATGACTCACTTCATAACTGCTGCTTAGGGCGTGGGGCCACACTGAAGAGGTGGCATCTGACAGATAAAGGACCCATTGGGAACCAGGCAAGCCCTGATAGCTGTCACCCCTATAGGGACTCCCCAATGTGACCTGTACTCTGGGGAGCTGGGCAGCCTGGGTTCAAAGCTTAGCTCACCCTTACTGCTGTGAATCCTTGGTCTGCTGGTCCACCCTCTCTGATGTTTTGCATGTGAGACTTGAACATGTTCCTCTCAGCCTGTTTGAGGACCCCTTCGACTTAGGGCAAATGTGAACCAGGGCCCCTGATTCAGCATGAGGAATAGGGGTTCACATAGACCTCCTCAGTGGGACAGGGGAGCATCCAGACCACAGGCTGGGATTTGGGGAGTGACTCATGGGAGAGGAGAGCCAACAGCCATTCTGGATTTCACCTGATCGCAGGGCAGCCAGGCAGTGCCTTGGTGAGACTTGACTTTCTTATCTGCAAAATGGGCAGGATGAGGCCATCTTAAGGGCTATGGTAAAGATGTCTATGAGGGCCAGATTGAGAGTACAGTGGATAGGGTGTTTGCTTGCATGGGGCTGACCTAGGTTTGATCCCCAGCATCCCATATCCCTGAGCCCACCAGGTGTGATCCCTGAGCCCAGGGGTCAGGTATAAGTCCTGAGCACTACTAGGTGTGGACCCCAAACAAACAAATTTAATAAAAGGCAAGACAAAAAGAAATTAGGGGGCCTGAGCGATAGTATAGTAGGGAAGGTGTTTGCCTTGCACACGGCTGACTCAGGTTCAATACCCAGCTTCCCATATGGTTTCCCAAGTACCACTAGAAGTGATTCCTGAGCTCAGAACCCAGAATAACTCTTGAGCATTGCCAAGTGTGGCTCCAAAACAAACCCTAAAAAAGAAAAAAAAGAAAAAAAAACTATACCAGGGCCAGAGCAATAGCACAGCGGTAGGGCGTTTGCCTTGCACACAGACAACCCGGACGGGACTCGGATTCGATACCTAGACATCCCATGTGGTCCCCCAAGCCTGCCAGTAGAAATTTCTGAGCGCAAAGCCAGGAGTAACCCCTGAGCATTGCTGGATGTGGCCCCAAAACCAAACCAAAACAACAACAACAAAATACCCCACTATCTCAGCAAAATTCCTAACACCAGCGAGCACTGTGACAGACCACTTTAGACCTTCGTTCAGGCTTTGTAGACAAGCATTCTAAGCTGCAAAGCCAGCCACACACAGCTTGGCCCCTTGTTGGTTCTGTAACTTGGAGTGGTGGAAACCTTCATAGCCTCAGTATCCCTTCCCTAACCTGGAGAGCCACAAATCTCCCTTCTTCCCCAGTCAGGGTGCAAATAATGTGTGCGCGTCCCCCCACCTCCATTCCCAACCCCTTTTCTGTTGCCCCTTTGCTGTCAAGAGCGAACCACAGGCTCCAGCCCCTCTCCCCAAGGTGGTCGGTGGGTCAGGTCACAGGAGTCTCTCTGGATCCAAACCCCTCCAAGGAGCCCTGTGCTGGGTGCCCCGCCCTCACCACCCCTTGGGGGTCCGCTTCGTCTCCCCCCTGGCAGGATCGTGCAGATGCTGCTGCCCGTGACGAGTCGCACGCGCGTGAAGCGCAGTGGCATCAGTCCCCTGCACCTGGCGGCCGAGCGCAACCACGACGCGGTGCTGGAGGCGCTCCTGGGCGCGCGCTACGATGTCAACGCACCGCTGGCCCCCGAGCGCGCTCGCCTCTACGAAGACCGGCGCAGCTCGGCGCTCTACTTCGCCGTGGTCAACAACAACCTGTACGCCACCGAGCTGCTGCTGCTGGCCGGGGCCGACCCCAACCGCGACGTCATCAGCCCCTTGCTCGTGGCCATCCGCCAGGGCTGCCTGCGCAGCGTCCGGCTGCTGCTGGACCATGGTGCCGACATCGACGCGCGCATCGCCACGCACCCCACGGCCTTCCCCGCCACCATCCTGTTCTCCATGAAGTACCTGTCGCTGCTCAAGTTCCTCATGGACTTGGGCTGCGACGGCGAGCCCTGCTTCTCCTGCCTCTACGGCAACGGCCCGCACCCGCCCGCCCCGCAGCGCCCCAATAGGTTCAACGAAGCACCGGCCGAGGACAACAAGGCGCCCTGCGTGGTGCAGGTGAGGGGCGCAGGAGGAGAGGGGCTACTGGGGAATGAGGGCTTTGCGGAAGACTTTTTTTTTTTTTTTTTTTTTGAGGGAGGGCCTTTGGGTTGCTTCTGCAGGAGTTGGAATTGGGCGATTATGGCACTTTGTAGGCAGTGTAGATTAGTGGGGATTTGGGGGTGGATGGGAGGGTCATACCCGGCTACTACTCCTGGCTTTGCGCTAGAAATCACTCTTGGAGGGCTCAGGGGACCATTTGGGATGCCGGGGATGGAACCTTAAGTTGGCCACGTGCAAGGCAAATGCCCTATTGGCTGTGCTATCGCTCCAGTCCCAGAATCCGGAGGTGGTGAGCACTGCGCTTTAGATGCAGTCAAACCTAGTTTGACTAGTTGGCTGGTATGAGCAATTCAATTCAACCTGCACCCTTCAGGGCCGGTGTGGGATTTCAGAAAATGTAATAAACTATTAGTGGGAGCTGCTGGGGAAGGTCGTGCAGGATAGTCAGCAAGAGAAGACTCAAAGGGTAAGAGGTGATTTTGCCACAGGAGCCCTGGTTCCACTCAGCACTCTTGATCCTCTAGTAACTGGAGCGTCAAGAAGGGAGCAGATCCTGAGTACTGGGTGTGCCCCCCACCAAACAAAACCCAGAAACAAACCCAGGAGAAGACTGATGCATTGACAGGATCCGCCCATGGTGATGACTTTGAAAAAATGTTGGAACAAAAAGTGGTGGGATGGGAGCATCAGGAGGTCTGGGTTTGGTCTGCTTGGGCCAGAGACACCCATGGGGGAACCCCTGCCCCCAAGCAGTGCACTAGTCACCAAGAGGCTCCCAAGCACAGCATGGTGAGGGAAATAAAAGAAAGGACAAGTGAGAGAAGGAGAGAGAAAGAAAAAGAAAAGGATGGGTGGATGGCAGTATGGGAAGGTAGGAAGGAAGGAAGGAAGGTAGGAAGGAAGGAAGGAAACAAGGAAGGAAGGAAGGAAGGAAGGAAGGAAGGAAGGAAGGAAGGAAGGAAGGAAAGAGGAGGGAGGTAGAGAAGGATGGAAAAAAGAAAGGAAGGAAGGATGGCAAGAAGAGGAGGAGGAAGAAAGGTAGGAGACACAAGGAGAAAAGAGAGGAAGGAACTAAGGTAGGGAGGAGGGAAAGGAGGAAGGAATAAAGGGAGGGAAAGATGGAGGGAAGGGAGGGAGGAGGAAACAAGGAAGGAAGGTAGGAAGGAGGGAAAGAATGGAAGAAGGGAGGAGGGAAGGAAGAACAGGAGAGATGGACAGGGAAAGGAAAGGAAAGGAAAGGAAAGGAAAGGAAAGGAAAGGAAAGGAAAGGAAAGGAAAGGAAAGGAAAGGAAAGGAAAGGAAAGGAAAGGAAAGGAAAGGAAAGGAAAGGAAAGGAAAGGAAAGGAAAGGAAAGGAAAGGAAAGGAAAGGAAAGGAAAGGAAAGGAAAGGAAAGGAAAGGAAATTAGAGGCTGCAGTGATAGTATATGCCTAATTCAAGTCCCATCACCACAGCTCGTCCCCTGAAATACCAACAGGCTTTCGCTTTAGATCATGAAACGAGGAATAGGCCTTGAACACCTTTAGGTGTGACTCACAACACCCCAACATCGGAAAGAAAAAAAAATACAGGAAAAGCAGTTAGAAAGCCCTTAAGCTCCTGGCTGGAACTGAGCGCAACTGATGCACGGGGCGTTCCCTGCTGGCAGAGTTCAGTCCCGTCCTGGTCGTTTTGGAGCTGGACCACAGACCCATGTTCCAAACCAGAACGTTAAGGTTCAAGGATGAGCGGGGATGAGGAATGAGGATGAACGTCATCCGCTTCCCGCTCCTGCAGAGGTGGGCGAGGCAGACAAGGGCATAGTCACGGCGTAGGTGCTGGGGGATCCGCCATCCGTGCCCCAGCCCTGCACCCATGCTGAGCTGACTCTCCAGTTCTGCGAGATCCTGTCGGCGCCGGAGCTGAGCCGTTGGGCCGGGCCCATCATTGACGTCCTGCTGGACTACGTGGGCAATGTGCAGCTGTGCGCACGGCTCAAGGAGCACATCGACAGCTACGAGGATTGGGCGGTCATCAGGGAGAAGGCAGGTAGGGACCGGCCCACCAGAGCCTCCTGCAGTTGCCTGGGGCAAGTGACCACATTTAAACACCCCATGCCTAGCACATCTTCTCCGTGTTCTGTCCTGGGAGGGTCACCTGGTGTCCAGGGGGGCCTCTGAGAGACTATGACGCTGAGACTAGGATCTCTCAGAGAGTTAACAACAGAATAGGGGCTCAGCCCCTTATTGGGACCAATCCCCCAAATCTCCATAAGCATCTCCACATGTTTGAAGTCAGATTCCCAAACTTACATGATCCACCTCCCCTTCTCAGAATAAAAGGCCCCCCGAGTGCCCCCCTGGAAACCCATCCTCTTTATGAGCTCACATATGAACCCCCCCCCTTTGCACGCTGGATGGACGGATAGCTCCTTCACATCACCTGCTTTGGAAGGAGAGTGCCATGTGGAAGTCCCTCCCCTCCCCAAGAGCATGCTGGGAACTTTTCAGGCTGTTGTTTCCAACCTGGGGGTCTCTGAGAGCAGGGCAGACATCAGAAAGGAGGAATGTCAGGTCCCTCAGACTATGAGGAACATGCAGAGCACCTGACCTGTCAGGTCTGGGCAGTGTCTGGGAGCAGAGCATTAGGAGTTACCATAAGAAGGTGCCCCCTTCTGGGTCTCTGCACCCCATTTGAACAGGCTGGGTGGCATTACTTGTCCAGCTTCGACAGCTGAGAGGTGAAGGTATTTGGCCCTCGGAGGTGTGTTTGCTCTAGCCTGCTAGGCCCACTGTCAGGTCAGGCCAAGAGTCCCTCTGGAATCCTGGGGCACAAAGGGCAGGAACAGGCCAGCAATAATTAGTCCTGGATGCTGCTGTGGATGGACCCAATGCTGTCCCCATGTTCTGGCTTCCACTGGCGCTAACAGAGCATAGAGCACAGAGTCTGATCCATATCTGCTCACTTTCACAAGCCCAGGGGTATCACTCTCGGACTCTGCACAACTCTGGCCTCTCTGTGCCCCTTAGCCCTTGCTATATCCCTGCATCCCTTTGTTTTCTTAGCTGTCCAGGTCCACTGCATGGTCGATGTACTTATGTCCCTGATTTCATGGGCAGGCTTTGCTTTGGTAGCCCCAGGAGGTGGTGGAAACCCTAGAACTAGAGCTCAGTGGATGTCCCTGGACCCTCACCCTGTCCTGCTTCTTGCCTGCCCCCTCACCACCTCAGGGTGAGGCCTCCAGGGGGCTTCTGGGGCTCCAGGCTTCCCCACAATATCCTGTCCCCTCTCTGCTGATGAGAGTCAATCTGGCAGGGTCTAGGCTGGAGAGTAGAAGAAGGAGCAAACCTGGTCTGGGGGTGATTCTGTGAGTGGGGGAGCACCTATCCATCTATTTCACAAGGTTGTGCTGGGTCATGATGGTGATGACCTTTCCAAATCGTTTCAGATTTGGGGTTCTGGTGCGTGGTTGGGAGTCCCAACACTGCTCCCATTCTCTAGGTAGATTAGGTGTTTTCCCCCCCACTCACGCACCATGTGAACACCATCCTTCTTTCTCTGTCTTTATCCCCAGAACCTCCGAGGCCTCTGGCTCACCTGTGCCGGCTTCGAGTGCGTAAGGCCATGGGCAAGTACCGACTCAGTCTTCTGGACACACTGCCACTGCCTGGCCGGCTGATCCGGTACCTGAAATATGAGGACAGGCAGTGATAGGCTAACTGTCACCTCATCTCAGGACAACTGGTCCCCAGCACATGGCAGCTGGAGCAGATAGGGCTGTGGGCTGCAGCCCTCAGCAGTTGGGTAGTGAATGCTGTGACGGACTTCAGAGGACCTCAAAGCAGAGCCTGTAGGGGAGCAAAGTCTGTCTGTGAGGGTCACTGATGAGGCCCCAGGGTCACTCCACCATGGAGATTGCAGACGCCTGTCCTGTTGCGGGCCCAGTGGACCTCAGTTGAGCTGGACTGGGCTGGGTCGATGGATGTACAGGACAGTCTTGTTGCTGTGTGTGGTTCCAGACCCCCCTCCTCCTAGGGCCCTATGGAGTAAGGGAAGTCTCCCTATCCTTAGGGCTTCCCAAAATATAATAAATGTGGCACAGTGATGTCCTGCTGGCCACGTCCCTGTCACTGTGTCCAGCACCTGTGGTGCTCAGTCCTGCCGCTGGCAGATGTGGGAGGAAACAAAGTATGAACCCTCCATTTTGGATGCCTGAGGGGCTCCAGTGGGCAAGTCCTCCACAGCCTGAGAGAACACTGAAACTGGGCCAGGGCACACATGTTGACAGCAGGAGCATCCAGTTAGGTTATCCCCCCACTCCATCGCCATGGAAACAGCAGCTTCGTCTCCAACAGGGGCCTACACATTGGACACGTGTTCCCTGGCATCTGTCTTCACAGCCTGCCCAGTCCTACTTTTCTACAAAGGTGCCACACTGGAGGAAATGCCCTGAAAGTTGAGAGACTCCCCATCCCTACCCCACACACACACACACCCTGCTGGGCTGGGAAACCTCTTCCTGAGGCCAAGGGACTGAGTGGGCACTGTGTGCCTGTAGAGATCTGGAGCACCGCGTACATGGAGCTGAGGTTCTACTAGGGTTTTTCTAGGATTATGAGTCTCCAGGGCAGAGCCCCAGAGCCTGCAGACCCATTCCCATGGACAGTGCAGGAACTAGGCAAGATTCTCTTAGGAGTGTGAGAAGTCTGAGCTGCTCTGAGACCAGCTTAGGAGCTTGGTCAGTTCCCGGTGAGGAAGGTTTGGGATCTTCCTACAGACCGCCACTTTACAGGACTTGGGAATCATGCAGAGCCTCCTTGTGCCAGATCTGGTTTTTCAGTCAGACTGTGCACAGGGACCCCTGCTGGCCCCCCTGGCTCCTCCTTTGTGCCCCCGGACACCTTGACCCTTCAGGGCATCTAGCTTTCCCTGGAGCAGCGAGCCTTGTGTTACTAACCTTCACCAAGCCCAGCTCCTGCCTTGTGTGGGTCAGAGAGGATTTGGGGACCTTAGTCCTGTCCCTACAGGAATTCAGCAAGGGAAAAACACATCTGGGGGAAACAGCAAGTCCCCAGGATTCCAGGGCAACACCCCAAGACTGTGAACCAATGTGCTGTGTTACTGGATCTCGAAAGTTCTTCAAAGGCAACGAGTGTCTTTCCCTATTGGGGTTTTTCTCAGAGAGGCAAGAAAGGGACCCCATAATCCAGGTACAGCAGCCAGAAATCTCACATCCCAGCAGAGAAGACAGGGCAGGTGACTGGATGCATCTGGGGCACGGCTCCTAGTACACCCTGGCTACCTTCCATTCTGGAGAGCCAGATTCCAGCCTCTTCACACCTTGAACGGACCTGGTGGCAGGGAACTGGAGAGCTCTTATGACGATGCTTCATGAAACAAGGAGATCCAGGCTCTGTCTGAGCTCCTTCTTGCCCAACCCCCACTACATTCTACAGCAACTTGAGTTCAGGACCCATTTTCCTTTGCCTGTGTCACAGAGCTCTGGGTCTGCAGAAAGCCAGAGCCCTGGAACCAGGGTGCCTGTTGCAGGGGGGCAGGGGTAGAAGCGTGGGAGCGGTGTGGGCCTTGCCACCTACCTACACATCAGAAAGGATGCTGAGGGGCTGGAGCAATAGCACAGCAGTAAGGAGTTTTTGCCTTGCACGTGGCCAACACAGGACAGACCTGGTTTGAATCCTGACATCTCATATGGTCCCCCGAGCCTGGCAGGAGCGACTTCTGAGTGAAGAGCCAGGAGTAACCCCTGAGCACTTCCGGGTGCGACCAAAAAACCAAACCAAACCAAAAAACCAAACCAAACCAAAAAACCAAACCTGGGGGTCTCCTGCTGAGACCCCCAGGAGGAGACCGAATGCACCTACCAGGGCTGACACTAAGCGGCCTGCCTGCCCCAGGAGGGCCAGTTCCAAGAACCAACCTTGCTAGTTTCCCATGTTGGGGTGCCTGCATGTGCTTGGGGTTGTTCCACCCCCTGCTCTGTCTGCAGGACTCAGTCTGGGACCCAAGAGCCGAAATTCCTGGACTATCTTCCTGCATTCGCCTCCAATGCAGAAGCCAAGACACTGCTTAAGAGGGACCCTCCTCAGGAGTCCCAGTGCCTGGTGGGCCTTCTGTTGGCTCAGGGGGTGGGGGAAGCCATCCTGTAGCCTCATATGCCTGGTGACCCCCAGAGCATCCCCCACTTCTCACTCTAACCCACAGGTTGGGCAGAGCCTGGACTTGCTGAGTCCAAGAGATGGGGATGTTCTAGGGGTGATAGGGAGCCTGACTTGCCCCAACTCCATTTTCTCCTTCACCATCCCCCCTCCTCCAGATGCTGGCGAGGGAGGAGTCCAGCTGGGACACACCACCCTCCTACCCTACCCCATGCAACCATCACTGCTGCTCCAGGTGTGAGAACTGTAAAAGAAACATCTTTATTCTTTAAAACCTTCTCACTATTTACAGAGAACACAAAGAACCAGCAACTGAGTGCAGATTTGGGGTGACTGGAAGTACCCCGAGGTACAGCAGGAGGAGAGCAGGCCCTGCATGAGGGCTTGACCTGGATGGAGAGGGATGGACAGAACTCAGCTGGGGAGGGACGAAGCGGCCTCATCCTGTGCCCCATGTGCACAACCTGGCTGCCTGCGGGTGCCAAGGGCTCCCCCCTCCACCCCCCTGCTAGCTAGAGGTAACCAAAGACATTGAAGACATTGAAGGGCACGGCAGGCCTGGTGGGGATGGGCTTCAGCACCAGGGGTCTGTATACTTTGGGGCCCGGGCCAGCCACGTCCTTGCGGAGGTGAGTCAATCCCATGGGAAACTGGGGGCTCTTCCGCCATAGGCCCAGGCTGGGAAGCGGGCTTGGGGCCAGGGCCTCCGGCGGGCCAGTGTAGATAGGCTGTCCATGGCACTGGAAGGGGCAGCAGCTCCAGGTACCGGCCCTGCTCACCAGTGACACCCCGCCTGGCATCCGCAGGGGCTCCCGGGCCACTTGGGCCCTGGGTGAGGGGGCAAGCTCAGGCCTCCGGCATTCCAAGCCCTGGCAGGGCTTCTTGCCCTCATAAGGAAGCCCCTCCGGCCCAGTGGGGCAGCTCGGAGGGGGCTGCGGCTCCTCCCAGAAAGAAGCGGGCAGCTGTCTCTTCCGCATGGGCACCTGACCCGGCTGGGCGTTGTCGGGGTCCGACCCTGGGACACCAGCTCTGAGGGTGTCCTCCGGGTAGAGGGGCCCCAGAGCTTGCTCCAGGCTGACCCCTACGCTTGCAGAGGCAGAAGCTGCAGAGCCTGGGTTGCTTTCCTCTGGGGGTGGCCTCCCAGACCGGTCATCGGGTGCCCGTCTGGGGTGTGGCTCTGGGCCCCGGCCAGGGAGTCCACGGGGCAGACGCGAGTATTTCTGGGAGAAGCGCTTGAGCTGCTTCTGCAAGTACTTGCGGTGGTCCACGGAGCGGCGACAAGGAGCAGACTTGTCCAGGGCCGCCTTGATGTCGCTGGATGCCAGGTTGACAAAGTTCAGCAGCATCTTCACGTCACTGTCAGAAGCCATCACCGGGGGTTCCTGGATCTAGGCTTTCCATGAAGGGGCTGGGGTCCACAGGTGGGTCGAGGGGCTGCCAGCTCAGGCCTAAAGGGTGAATATTGGTGGACTGAGTACCACGGAGAAGCCACCACCTAGTGTTGTGCCCACTGTGACCCACAGAAGACATCTGGGCAGTGAAGAACCCATGTATTTGACTCATTCAAGTTCCCTTGGTGGGGGCAGAGTCAGACACAGAGACCCAGAGGGTGCAGCACCCTTGTACCTAGAGGAAGGCCCAGCTACAAGTGACATTGCAGGGACCAAAACCCTGGGCCACCCATGCACACATACCCGGGTCTCCCAAAAGTCTGCCAAACTCGCACAAATTGCAGCCAAAACTTTCCTTTTCAGGGACCAGAGCGATAACAGTGGGTTATCGCTGTTATTGCCTTGCGCAGTGGACCGGGTTCTATCCTCAGCATTCCATAGGGTCCCCCAAACACCACCTGTCGTCCAACCATGAAGCCCTGAGCACCACCGGCTGTGGCCCCCCAAACCAACAACGTTCTTCCTTTGCTGCTTCTCTCAAGCCAGGCCAAGTCCCCTATGCCCATGCTGGTGCCACCTCGCCTCCTTCCTCCTTTCCTTTCCCCCCCTCCTCCTTCCATGCCCATCCCCTGCAGGCTCCACACAGCATTACCGCCCCCCTTAGTGCCCATGCTCCAACCACAGTGCTCTCTCGTGCAGGGCGGCAGGCAGGACCCCCTGTCTACCATTCAAGCTCCAGCCTGCTTGGAGGCTGATGGCAGGCTGCAGGGCTGCTATGGGGCTCCCGGTAGAAGCAGCTGTTGCAATTTCATGCCTGCCCTGGCCACCCCCGCAGCCGCCCTGCTTCCCTCCTCCCCATCACTCCCCCAATCTCCCCCTGCTCTGGCCCAGCCGCCCCATGCCCCACACCCAGTCCAGCTGGGCCACCACACGGACCCAGGGTGCAAGCCCCGGGCCCCCTGCCAACCCCGGCAGGGTCACTGCCACTCCTGCAGACCTGGGCCAGGCCCGGCACGGCCAGCTGAGGGTGAGCTCTGGGTTCCGGGCGTGTGTACACGTCGTCCGTCGGGCTCAGTCGGGCTGGAAGCAGCGGGGCCAGCCCTCGAGGGGGCTGAATGAAGGGCCGGCACCCGGAGCTGGGGGGGCCCTCAGGCCAATCAGGAGCGCCTCTCCAGATACAAAGCATCCCAATCAGGCGGCAGCGCCCCGTTCCCACATTCTTTGCCATCACAAATTGTCACCATGGGGACCATCACAAAAAAGACAGCTCCCAAATGCAATCGTTTTTATCCCCCCTCCAACTAAATTTTCGACTCTGGTGGTGGTGGTGGGGCTGGCTCTCAGCTAGGCCTCCAAGCCCCTCCTCCCCTTGACCTCAGTTCTCTGTTTTCTGGAGGGGGGGAGGCATGAGCACATGTGTGTGTATGTTGTATATGTGTGTGTGCTCGCCTGTGTGTTTAAAAAGTCCAACACTGAGAAGGGACTGCGCCCAGAAAACACGGCTTGCAGAAGTGCTCCAAAGACACCGACCAAGCCCACAACTGCTATGGTCCAGTGCAGACAGACAATCGGACGGGGTAAGCCGCTGGAGGTGGGGGCTGTTTTCTGCCGCCCTTGAGTGTGGAGTGCCTGGCTCTCTCCTCTCTTCCCTCTCTCTCTTTTTCCTCTCCCCATGCCCGCCTTCTCCCCCCACCTCCACTCCAGGCCTTTGGAGGGCCTCGGAGGGCCGCTGGCTGCCGGGTGAGGTAGCCCCAAGTGAGTGAGGCAAGGGGCTCCCTAACAAGGGTCTGGGATATCCATGGGAAGGAAGCGGAGCGCTCAGGAATCTTGTCTTTATGTTTGCTTCCTCAATTGAGCCGCACAAAGCCTGAATTGCCCATTCAGTGCGGCTGGACAAAAGGCTGGCGTGGCAGGGTCCCCTTGCATTTGTAGTCAAACAGTTAGGGACTTAAATCGAGTCGTCATGATGGAGAAAGAGGTGGACAAAGCCCATAGAATTGCCATCAGCAAACATTTTCCTGTGTCATATTAGCCAGTCTCCATGGCTCCCCCTGGCCCGGGGACAATGGCACAAGTTTGCACACTTGGCCACTGTCACCGTGCCAACGCCGGCTGGGCCGCAAGCAGGGCCGCGCCAAGTGAGCGAGCCGGGAGCTGGCCACAGGCCCTGCCCACCAACAAGCCAGAGGGAAGGTGAGCCCGTGGGCAGAAGGCATGGCCTTGGGAACAGCTGATGGTTTCCATGCTGGGTGGTGGCAGAGCCCAGGTGATGCCCATGTCTGTCTTCCTCTTCCTCTGGCACCTTCTCTGCATCAGACACGTCTAGGGAATGATATGCCAACTATCACCTTGACACCACTACGGGGAATGCCAGAAGCGCCTCTTACTGTCAGGCCCACAGACAGGGCTGTCATTCCATGATGACTATGCCAACCTGATCTGCTGCTACGGGTTATATGTCACAGACTCTTGGTTCCACTTCTGAGTTGAGGGTCCCTGAGGGCTAAAGGAAGGGTGTGGAGATGATGGCCCAGTCCAAAGCGACATTCCACGCCTAGCTCTGAGGAGGGGAGCACCCCCAATTTTCCAAGCCCCTCTCCAATGTGGGTTGGCAGTATAAACCGTAGAGGGCACCCCTTGGCCCCTCCCATGGTGGGTGTGCAAGGGAGCCAATGGCGGCACATGGGGTGAACCATTCAGCACACGGGCTCAAGAGGAGCCCCCCATCTTGTTGTTGGCCCCCACTCCAGACACCGTCCCTCCCTCCGAGACTGTGCTGGAGCATGGCCTTGAGCAAGACTGTTCCTTTGAGAACCTTTCATTAACATCACCCTGAAGTTTTTCTAAACCACAAGTGGGGAAAGGATCAAGGAGGGAGAAAGAAGAAAAGAAAGGAAGGACTTCGAAGGGGCGTGGAATGGGATGCAGAAGGGTCTTGGGAACATTGTGGCCAGATATGTACCAGCATGTTTGGGGGTGCCCACCTGGCCTAGTGTGTCCACTCATGCCCAGCCTTTTTCACCTGTCCTGCCCCTCATCCCTCATCCCCCCCAGCCATAGGCAGCTCTTTTGTGCTTACAGACTCTAGATCCCCAAGTACCAATTCCCAGCTCTGGGCTGCTGGAGTAGATCTGAGGGCTGGAGGGGCCAGGAAGATGCTGTGAGACCCAAGAAACTGATCCAGCCACTCCCCAGGCTTCAGAGGCCTCTCATGGGTCTCCTGTGGACCGTGCCTTCCGTGTAGACGAGTGGAAAGGCCAGCGGGATTTGGAGTCAGACATGGTCCGCTGCCTTCTCCTAGGATGTAGCTGCGACTGCCGGGTGGCCGGGCTCCCTCTAGTGGCCGACTGTGCCTCAATCAAGAGGCAAACCTCCACCGTCTGATTGTTGGTGGCAATTTGGGGGGCTTTTCTGCCAGGCCTCTTGGTGATCCTCCAGATTGGCCTTCCACCAGGAAGACCCCTAGAAAGCTTCCCACCAGCTACTAGACCCATGGTCGACCCTCCTCCATCTGGTTACAGATTCAAATTTATGTTTCGTCTCCTTGACCTGACACAGAAATCCCTTTGTGATGGATCCCTTCTGGGCATCCAGCAGTCACTTCTCACTAAATGTTTCTAAATTATGTACTTGAGCCATCCCACCAACTTGGATATTATCCCATGTCTGGGAAATGTTCACATCTCATCTCTCTCTCTCTCTCTCTCTCTCTCTCTCTCTCTCTCTCTCTCTCTCTCTCTCTCTCTCCTCTCTTCCTCTCTTCTCTCTTCCCTCGCTCCCTCATCTTTCCCTTTCTCCAGGCCTCTTCTGTTCCTCTGTCCCCTCTCCCTTCCTCCTCTTTCCTTCAATCTCTCTTCTTCCTCTCTTATCTCTCTCTTCCTTTCTCCCTACCTTTCTCTCTCCCCTCTCTTTCTTCTGCCCTCTCCCCCCCCCTCTCTCCTTCCCTCCCCATCTCCACCCAGAGTCTCTCTAGAAGGCCCAACACTGGCTCACCTAGGCCCTCCAGCCTCTAGACCCACCTCATCACAGAGTGGCAAGAACAGGAAGGCCTGTGGCTGTTCTCCTGACCAAGTTCCTAGAGCCTGAGGATATGCAGGGGAAGTGACTTCCCCAATCACAACCCTTCCTCAGTCAGGGGTTAAGGAGAGTTCTGTGAGGAACAGTGTTGAGGGGTTCAGGAAAGTTCTGTGAGGACAATATAAGGGATCAGGGAGCTCTGAGAGGGACAGTGCTGTGATGTTCACTGTAGGAGGAACATTGCTGAACTGAACTGGAGGCTCCTCCCTTCCCAACCATCTTCTGTTGTTGCTGCCACAGATTCTTCCAGAACCTTCCATATGCCCCAAAACAGCACATGGCCACAGGCTCTCTCAAAGATTGCTCCTTCAGTAATCAGGACTCTGACTAGAGAGGACATGGCATGTTTGTTTAGGTTAACATCTTATACCTCCCCTTCAGCAGGCAAAATAACACCTCAACTGTCCTTGAATCCTCAAACTCCCAAAATGCCCCTACCCAGCCTGTCTGGAACCTTCAGACCTCACCCACTTCTGGAATTATCTGAAGACATGACAGAATGGATCAGGAGGCTTCATGGGCAACACATCCTACTGACCCCAAAGAGGGATGCATGTAGTGGATGATGGGGTGCATAGAGAGTGTGTTTATCCCACCTTGATGTGGTGTAAACCAGCTAAAGGACCCCTGGGAGTCATGTGGAAAAAACTGCTCTGGGCACTCTGAACTCACATGTATTTCACTCTCTCAGATGCTTGCTGGCCAATGCTTGTTGACAGACTGAGGAACAGATCACAGAGGTTGTGTAAAAGTCATAGTCTGAAGGTGATGTGAGCCTGTGTTAGGGCCTCAGAGAAAAGCTTGGGAGAGCCCCTGAAATGAGTAATGGAAAAAAAGTCTCCCTGACATATCAAGACTGTACATGGGGAAGGATGGCCCGATTTGAAGTCCTAGGAGGAGACTGTTCAGTGCTCAGCTTGCCCAAGTCCACGTACAGTTATATACTAGGTGTGTAGAGGGACCCGTGGGAAAGCCCCATAAGGAAAAGGCACTGTTCTAATGGGGTCTCAGGACCCCACATGGGCCACCACATCAGGACAGCCATGAAGAAAGAGGGGCCCTGGCAGGGGGTAGTGGTCCCCCCGGGAGCAGGACCCAGACATGATAGATGAGCAAGGCCAGTGCTGGTGCCACCTGCTGTCCCCGCCTGATATCTGCAGAAAGTGTGGGCCAGGTAGATACTGTTTTCCTACACATGTTTAATGCCTGCTGACCCCACACATTGGCCCTGTCCCCTCTGTCTGGGACCTTTAGGCCCAGGGACTCAGATGTGGCCTGGCCCTGGAGGCTCTGTCTGGGTGACCCCCAGCTCAACAGACCCACCCGGGCTCCATTGGGCACGTTGACCTGGACTGCAGGTGGCCGATCTCCCAGATGCTAGTCTCAATCCTTGAAGAGCTCAGACACCCCTGCAGGCCTGCAACAGTCCGGGGCAACCTCACTGGGTATCAAGAACCTGTGGTCATAGCACACCATGCCTTCAGACATCAGAAGCTCAGTGGAATCATCTCAGCTGGCTCAGCCAGTTCCTGTATCTCCTGCTGATCAACCAGGGTCCCCCAACCCATGTGTCTCATCCTGGAACCAAGCCTCCTGAGCATCAGTGTCCTCTCCCCCATAGCCAAGTTTTGCCCCCTCCAGCAGGTCCAAGGTTCCCTGTTTTGTGGTCACAATCATGTCCCACACTGCCATGCTTGTTTGTGTTTTGGTCACACCTAGCAGTACTCAGGGCTTACTCCTGGCTCTGCACACAGGTGCTTAGTAGACCATATGGGATGCTGGGGATCGAACCTTGGTTGGCTGTGTACAAGGCCAGTGTCTACCCTCTGTGCTATTGCTCTGGCCCTGCCATAATTGTTTAAGGGGTTCTAGTGAGGTGGGCTGGGAGGACCTTTTGGGGTAGCTATGCTGGAGCCTTGTAACCCTGAAACATGTCATGAACAATATTGTAAGTCATGGAGCATCAAATCAATAAAAAAAAATGAGTCACCCCTTGCTTTCTTGGGAGCCACAAGTGCTCAGGGCTTACTCCTGTCTCTGTACTCAGGACGGGATTACTTTGGGGACACTATGGGGTGCTGAGGATGGAACCTGGAATTAGACATGTGCAAGGCTAGTGCCCCGTTCACTTCTCACCGTTCTCAAACAGATAATAAAGGGAAACAGAAAGGTAAGACACCCAGGAGATGATCAGGTATCCCTGGGGGCGATGGAGTCCTTCTGCCCTCTTGGCTTTGGGACTTAGGGCCAACACATAACCCCAAGTTCTCTTTCCCCTTGAGACCGGAGTGTCCAGGCTGAAGGTCATTTGAGGGGTTCAGGAAAGGCAGAACTGGGGGTGGGGATCTGGGGGTGGGGACCCCCATGGTGACCATCTGCAAGTCTGCACTTATAACCTGAACTGCAGGTAGGGCTGAGCCCCCAAATGCTGGTCTCAAGCCTGTGTCTCCAGACCCCTAGAGCTCCACCCCCCACAGAAGGAGCCCCACTTACACAGTTCCGGCCTGCTGGTCACTTGTCACAGTCAGTCTGCTCTAGTCCAGGTTCCTCTTCTGTAAAATGTAAAATCAGGTGTAAAATGTAGAAGCAGGTGCTATAAGGGGAGGGGGAGCAGAAGAGAGTCTGGAGGTGTCTTCCTGGAGAACCCCTTCCAGCTGTGACCACTCTTTCTATGCCCTGTGGGCTGGGTCTTGTTTGTATCCCAAATCCTGTGGTCCAGAGAAGAGGGAAAACACTTAGGGTGTCCTCAGGACTCTCTCCCCCTAACTCCCTCTCCTTCACACCACTGATCTGACTTCTTTCTGCCACCTGCCTCACACTATCACCTGGAATATGCCCCAGTGGCCTCCGGGATGCGTTTCTGGCCTGGCCAGGAGAAAAAAAGTCCGTTTAATCTCAACTGCCAACTCGGGTTTGATTGATGCTGCCTGAGAGGCAACATTCTAAGGCTTCTCCCAACTGCTGAGCCACTAGTGATGACTGGGGGTGGTTAGGGAGGGATCAGAGGGCCTGGAATCCAGAGTGAATCTGGAGTGTGAAGCCTGGGTTTTTTTTTTTTTTTTATTTGACTCTTGAGACCACTACCCCCACAAATGAGATGGTGCTTTTTCTTCGAGAACTCAGAGCCAAGCATGGTCCAGAGTTCATGGACTCAACACAACAGTAGCAGGGCTGGAGTGTTCTTTGGAAAGACAGAGAGACAGGGAGAAGGTGAGGGCAGGAAGCCATAGGAAGAAAGGCGGTGCCTCCTCCATGTATGCAGCTGGCATGCAATAAATGCACAGAACAGTGGGATGGGCTGAAACACCTGTTTCTTTCAGAGCTCCCCACTCTCTGGAAATAGCAGGTGCCTCCCCAGCCTCCCCAATGCTCAGCTTTGCCCTTCAGCTCTCCCTTGACCTCACACACTCTTTTTTTTTTTTTTTTAATTTTTATTTTTAATTATGAGAACAAGGGTGCAAAGTAAGAGGACAAGGTAAAGTTACAGTGGAAGGACAATCACCCAAAACATAATTCTCAGAGGTCCCCTTGCTGATATATTAACTTTGAAATTTCAGCCAAAGAACATTAAGATAAATAAGACAGAATCCATGTACAATTACTTTGTCCCTCAAGTCCCCAGATTGTAACACATTATAATATTTCTTAACAGTACACAAGGCAATCTAAAGCCATAAAAATTACGTAACTCCTTAAACATTACAGGCATAGTATTTTCTTACATTTCCATATACATGCATATTAGCTTAAGTTAACCTCAAATTTTAAGTGAGTTCTTTTTAAGGATTAGAGTCAAAGGAGCACAGTAAGGATGGTGTTAGAGTGGCAATTGTTGTTTGCATAGGCCCACCAAAATATGAGGAACATGGAAAGAAATAACCTTGGCCTAAGTACAAAGAGACCAGACCCCTGAAGTTTCCTGGCACAAGACCAAGTCTAGGCTCCAAGCAAGCTAGATCGTCCAATCCAATACATTGTCTGTAGTGCCAACACACTTTTATTTTTCACACAGTCTCTGTTGTTGGTATCATGTTTCTGTATTAAAGATCCTGGAATCTGCATATCTTACATTGAAGTCAGGACGTGGAGCATCCTCTCCTTTCACCTCACAATCAAAGGGCAATGCAGGGAGCCCTGTCCTGTAAGCCGGTCGTTGTTGTTGTTAAGTCTTCTCAGTGTTAAGGGAAGTCTCTTTTGAGCAGGTTGAAGCCTGAGCAGTGTAGGTCTTCCATGGTAGAGGATTGCTTCCAGGTGATGTTATAGACCAGCCTGGATGTTTCGGACCTCACACACTCTTAGGGATAGATGTGCGTGAAGGAGAAAGTGGGACCAGGCAGCACCCTGAGAACCCTCGACCCCCCCACGAGTGCTCCAGGTTCTTTCTGAAGATCTTTTTATCCTCAGCAGATCATGGAGGAATTAAGCATGGGAGCTTCTGAGGGCAGTATTCAGTCCTTTTCACTAGGCATTCTGAGAAAAAAGCTCATGGAGACTGAGGAGGCAGCCAGGCAGCAGAGACTCTGAGGTTTGGCTGTAGCCTTTGTCTGTCTCCTAACAACACCCTCAGGTGTGGTTCCCTCTACCTCTGCTTGGGTCCATCAGCTGATCTGCAGGACACCACAGGGACCCCTTCAAGCTCCAAGTCACACAGCAGTTATCTCTCTCTGCCCACAGAGCCTGCCTGTCTGCATCCATGTGAGGAACCTGCCAACTCGGCTGGGCACTGGCATGGCTGTATCTGAGTGATAAAGCTCTGTGAGGCCACAAGTGTGATCCTTGGACTGGCCCACATACCTAATGATTTACTTTTTTAATTAAAATATTTAAGCACCATGATTACAAACATGTTTGTAGTTGGGTTTCAGTCATTAATAAAAGACACCCCCACCTTCACCAGTGCAATCTTCCCCCCACCAATGCCCCCCATCTCCCTCCTCCCACTCTTCCTGCCTGTATTCGAAACAGGCATTCTATTTCTCTCATTTACTACCATTATCACGGTAGTTGTCAGTGTAGTTATTTCTCTAACTGCACTTACCACTCTTTGTGGTAAGCTTCATAATAATTATTTATTTTAAATTTTACAAAGACCAACCAAGGTGGATGCCTTTTTTTAATGAAACCTTGGGGGATGGAGACAGGTCCCCACCCCCTAGATGGATGATGGGCTGAGGGGTGATTGGAGGAAGAGGAGAATGTAGGTACCAAAGGTGGGAAAGGAAGGGCCTCTTAAGCAGGACCCGGCCATCCTGGCCAGTATGAAAAGCTGACTGGAAGAGGGGGGGCTCTGCCGTGGAGTGTATGAGGTCCAGGGTGCACCCCAATCTCTTCTGTCCTGTACTTTGCTCTCCTGGGCACCCCCCCCCCATTTGTCCCAGCCTGGCTGCCTAGTGCCTGGGCCCCGGGACTCTTCCTGGGGTGTCTCTGTGTTCACACCTTAACAGAGCTTTTCACTTGTCCTCGGCCCCTACTTCTCAGAACCCCATTTCTTGGGGATCCCACTTCTCCTCAAGCCCCTTTATTCCATCTCTGATTATCAGCTCTCTCCTTTTGGTTAGTCAGGCCCAACCTTGGTCATCCGGACACAGCTTTGCACTCAGTGTTCTTCCTACATCCCTGCTCAGAGTGATCCATTCCCTATGGTCCAGAGCTCACATCCGGGACCCACCTACTCCCAGGCACCCACCTGACCCAAGGAACTCCCAGAACCCATCTCACCCAGAGTCCTCTTCTGTTCCCTCTTCACCCAGAATGCTCCCCTGCTTCCACCTACACTTAGAGTCCTTCCTTCCCTGCATCCACCTCATCCAGAGTGCTTGCTCCCTGGCACCCACCTGCAGAGTGCTCCCTGCATCTGGCTCAGCTTTCCTGGGTCCTTCAAGGTCTATGAGCTACTGACCTTTCTGGGTTTTTACCTGAGACCCTCATCCCTCTTCCTAAGATTCTCTTAGGGTTTAGTTAGCCATGCCCACCACCGTGCAAAGACCATAGGTTTGGGAGAGCCGAGTCACCCAGAGAGAACTTACTTTGCGCTGCTTTTGCAGCAGACACCAGGGGGCGCTCAGAGCCTGAAGCACTTTAACTGTGCTCCTGGACCATGTCCTGCTGACCCCATCCAGGCCTCTGGGCTTCTGGCCCTGCTTTCCTTGCTGTGGCCCTGCCAGGTCCCCTGCAGACCTTCAGTCTGTAGAAATGCCCATCCTGGGTCCATCTTCATGTTAGAAAGGCCTCATCATGTTCACATTTTAAGACATTCAGAGAATGTGATGTGTGTATGTATGTATGTGTGTGAGAGAAACAGATGGCATGGTATGTTGGTATGTTAATTGTATGGTATGTTAACTGTTTACATGGGACCACATAATCCTTCAACATAGAGGAGCTTCTGGGTAATAGCCCATAACAGGATATTTAGATTTTTTTTTTCTCCATAGCACTAACTAAGCTTAGTTAGAATCATCTTTTAAAATATTTGGAGCCAGAGAGATAATAAGTACAGAAGTCAGAGTGCTTGTTTTGCACATGACTGAACCAAGTTTGATTCCCAGCACCACATATGGCCCCCAGATCCCTGCCAGGAGTAAGTCCAAAACACCACCAACTATGGCCCAACACAGACACACACACACACAGACACACACAGACAGACACACACACACACACACACCTACCTGAAAACTTTATTATAAAATTAGGCCAGAGCAATAGTTGGATAGGGTGTTAGCCTTGCATGGTGGCTGACCCAAGATAGAGTCCCAGCATCTCATATATTCTCCCGAGATTGCTAGGAATAATTTCTGAGCACAAAGACAAGAGTAACCTCTGAGTACTGCCACTTGTGGCCCCAAAACACAAACAAAAGGATGGATATGTGGAGGCTGGAGAGATAGCACAGCGGTAGGGCATTTGCTTTGCATGCAGCTGATTCAGGACAGACTGTGGTTCGAATTCTGGCATCCCATATGGTCCCCCGAGCCTCCCAGAAGTGATTTCTGAGCATAGAGCCAGGAGTCACCCCTGAGCACTGCCGGGTGTGACCCAAAAACAAAAAACAAACCAAACAAACAAAAAGATGGGTACAGTGAGTATTTGATCCTTTGCATCTCAGGTAGTCCCCAAAGCTAGGAGTGATTCCTGAATGCAAAGCCAGGAGTAATCCCTAAACATTGCTGGGTGTGGCCCCAAAACAAAAATCAAATAAAATAAAAAGAATCTTTTCTCAAGGGAGCTTATACCCCCATCCTCTTTTTGCCCCCAAGATCAGAGTTCCATCTGAGATGAAATGTGACTCTCAGCCATGTGGCATATCACCTGCTTGAGTCCTTCTCCAACTGAACATATCTGAAGCAGAGTCACCGAGAGGATTAAGAAAACATGATAGACACTAGAGGGAAAGCGTGGGGTCAAGGGGTTGACTAATTTATGGACAGAAAGTGTTGACTATCCTCTCCACTGGATATTTATTGTTCAGCAATAAGTGGTCATAGAAATATGGGTAGGTAACAGATTCTTTTTTTTCTTTATTTTTATTTGGGGGGGTTATACCCAGTGATGCTCAGGGGTTACTCATGGCTATATACTCAGAAATTGCCCCTTACTTGGAGGACGCAGGGAGATCGAATCCCAGTGAGCGCACAAAGCAGATACCTTACTCCCTGTGCCACCACTCCCTTTCTTTTTTTTTCTTTATTGTTTATGTTTTTAATGCATTCAGGGGATACTCCTGGCTCTGTACTCAGAAATCGCTTTTGCAGGCTTGTGGGACCATACGGGATGCTGGGGATCAAAACTGGATCTTTTCCAGGTCAGCCGAGTACAAGGCAAACACCCTACCACTGTGTTATCACTCTGGCCCAAACATTCTTTAGTACTAACTAAACTTAAGGGGGTTTATAATTTTATAAGGGAATGTGAGGAATGATGAGGTTGTAGGTATAATTTCTGGGTATTTTCTTCCTTCAGGGAAGGGTAACAATAGGAGACAGTATACAAGGGCTCCCGCCCCAGGACAGTCCCTGTGTGGCATGGACATCCTGAGAAGTTTTGTTAGGAGCCCTTCAGTTTACTACCTTTTCTCAGAATCCATGACCCCTAAAGCTTTGGAGTTTTTCCATCACTGATTTTTCTTCCATGTAGCTTTCTACAACAGTCACCCACATGGAGAAGCCCCTCGAATGCCACCACTCCTGCGCTAGCCCCTATGAGCTCTAATATCCATGGTTCCCCTTGGACATGGGTGCTATTGGTGACGCCTGACCTTTAACCCTGAGTGACCCTGCACAACCGGCCAGGAACTGACACCTCTCCCCACACATACGCTATGACAGCATCCTCTGGATAAACCACTGCAGAGAGGAGGAAACTGAGGCACAGCATGGTTCTCCCTGGTCCAGGGAGGCAGCAGTTGTGTGGTCTGAATTGGGGCCAAGTCTGGGAGCTCCTCCCTCCTCTCCTCTTGCATCTTCCTATGAGTACTGGAACCTCTGTGCTCCTCCCAACTCCTTAGGTTGCCTCAACCAAAGGTGGGTGTGGTTGAAGTCCCCCAGCCCCCGTTACTCTATTCCTAAACCGTCAGGCAGACTGAACCTTGTAGAGCAACTGTTTTGGGGGACTGTCGAGCAACTGCTCAAGTGATTCTCCTTGAGGTGAAAGCTTGAAAGACACTGCTCCAGGGATGGGGAAGGACATTACAAAGAGGGACACCATCCCCCATGATCAATAATCACTCTCAGGCTTGACTCTGGGCTGTTCCTCCTCCCTCACAGAGAGTTCTGGTCAAGAGAGATAAGATCACTTTTACCATTCGTTGTGTTGCTCCCAAACATTCCCAATTCCCAATGTTCATTTTTAACTTCTTCATGTCCCCTCCTGTCCCTGGCTGCCCATCTCTGGTGTCCTGGGCCCTGCTACCCTGCACATTATCCCAGTTCCTTTTATTCTACATAAGCATCATTGGGATGGAATCAAGCCTCTCTGGTCATCAGCCTGGGACCCATTCTTTCCTGGCCATCGGCTGGGGAAAATATCCTGGGTTTCAAAAGCACCAGGGGGACTGAAGTTGATCCTTGCTGGTCAACAGGGTTAGCACAAAAGTGCTAGGTAAGCTGAGGTACTCAACGCTGTGGGTGCACCAGGATGTGTTCTGGCAGAGGCTGTGGGTCCTTGACAAGCCCCTGGCTCCTGAGTGGACACGACTTCCAGGAGATGCTAGGGCCTCACTGACCATGACACCAACTCTGTCCCTCTGGTCCCAGATATCCCAGGACCCAAATGTTTTTTTCCAGTGATGGGAATGCCTTGGGAACCAGGAATGGCAGGGAGGGTCCATCTGTCCTCCCCTGTATCTACTGGGTGGCCAAGGATAGGCACTTAACCCCTCTGAGGCCCAGAATCTTCTCTGTGTTATGCCCGTATAAGATGACATCCAACTATCAACCCCAGGGGCCAGAGTGATAGCATAGTGGTAGGGCGTTTGCCTTGCACGCTGCCAACCCTGGATGGACCTGGGTTTAATTCCCGGGATCCCATATGGTCCCCCAAACCTGCCAGGAGGGATTTCTGAGCACAGAGTCAGGAGTAATCCCTGAGTGCCGCCAGGTGTGGCCCAAAAACTAAAAAAAAAAAAAAAAAAAAAAAACCTAAAAAAAAAAAATTAACCCTAACTTCAACCACAACCCAAAGGTGTGTTATCCCTCCCCAGGCCAAATGATAATCTTACCTAATGGTGAGACCCTCCCATAGCTGGGAGGGGATCTGTGGTTGGTAATTTAAGGGGTTTCCTGGGGGAGATTCAGCTAGAGAGGCTCAGCAGGAAAGATTCAGCAGGAGGAGGAAGCAGGATGCGGAGAGGTGAGACAGGATAGACGCAGGGCAGCTGAAGGAGGCTGCTTAAAGGGTTAGCGGAGAAGCCATGTAAGATATGCACATGGTGACTAGGGCCTATTAGTAATAAAGCTTCATGTCTCCTGAAATATGACTGCTGTGGATAATTTTCTCACCAATAGTTTCCTCAGACCCCACAGGTCAAAGAAACTGCAGGTACCTAGCCTGGCTGAGAAAGTCCTCACCATCCATCCACCATCATCCAGCACCATCTAGAACTCTTATTAATTTAATTAATACTTCAAAGGTGTTACCCCAATTTCCTCCTTCCTTAAGCCTCTTCCTTTGATATGTAAAGCCCACTGGATAGGTACTTGTGTCTCACTCTTGACCTTCCCTCTCCTGGTGGATGGATATTAGTATAATAAAGAAAAGTCAGTTTTGGCTTGGTGCTCAGAGGTACCACTAGGCTCCATGGCTCTCTCCTGACTGGCTTGGCTTACTATAAACCAGGGGCTACCCTGCTTATTCAGACCCATCCCCTAAGGTGTTAGAAACATGGCTGTGGGATGGTCTTACAAACTCGTGTGTTTTATTTTACAATGCCCCTATATAAGGGTGGAACCTGGGGTTCCTCCCTGCCCCTTTTGTGCTCCGCATCTCCCTCCTTGAAAACTGCTCAATCCCCTGAATCCTTTATTCCTCGGAGGAGAAACCTGAGAGGTGAAGCGAAGGGCCCAGAATGTTCCTGGACCAAATCAGCATCCCTGGGCCTCTTCCTCCTTCCTCTGACTGAGATGAATCACAAGTGCAGCTCAACCTTGGACTCAGACTGCCACAAGAGGGCGCTCTGGGACTTGCTCAGCGTCCTTGGAGTTTCTGAAGAGGTGAACTCTGTTGACACTGATGACAAGTTAGTTACAAGTTTCCTTCTGGATAAGACCCTCCACCTCTGGGGTGGGGTGGCATGAAGGTGGATGCCTGCTGCTCCAGATATATGTCCTCCTGGGTGCAAGGTCATATCAATATGTGTGAGCCCCCAAACATGTTGTGTCTGCAGAATCCAGCTCTTGGTGGGGATGGGGGGTGGTCACACGCAGCCGTGTTCAGGGGTTACTCCTGGCTCTGTGCCCAGAAATTACTCTTGACAGGCTCAGGGACCATAGGGGTTGCCCGGGATTGAACCCCAGTCGGTTACATGCAAGGAAAACCTGCTGTACTCTCACTTTGGCCCTTAACTTTTTTTTTTTTTTAACTCTTCACCCCTTTTGGCAGATCCAAGCCTGTGATTGATTCTGAGTCCCCAAACACATTCTCCTCGAAGACAGTAGGATGGAGCCACACTCCCAACACAAGGCAATGGTAGAGCTCTAGGGGAGAGGTCAGGGGACCTGAGAGGGGCTAGAGGTCTTTGTCCAGTGCTGAGCAAAATAGAGTGGGAGGGGTTCGGATGTCCCTTTGCTATCCAAGGAGCAACAGAGGGACTGCCAATTGCAGCTGCAGGCTGGAGACTGAGATTCTAGACACATCCCGACCTGGACAGTCTAGTGTCTCATCCAATTCATTCCTAACTGAAATACTGCATGTCAGAAGACTTGGCTGTGAACCCAGTGCATCAGGATGTGGAGACTGAGATGGATTTAAGCATGGCTGAGATGAGGAAACCTTTCGATCAGCTTGGGGATGGGCATGTTGACAGGCTCAGTTAAGGCACAGAAAGAGCTCTGATCCCAGTTCCACTGGCAAGAGTCCACCCTGAAGAAAGGGAGGCATGAGGGCACCCCAAGGACATTTCCAAACATTTGTGCATCAGCGGGAAGAAGCATCAAGCAAGCACAAGACCAGCCAGAAGAGCAAGAACTGGAGTACCAGGAAGGGTGTTCTGCAGATACCTGGTGGAGGGCAGAAATTTACATGAAACCTACAAGAAATTTACAAGGGCCACCGATTCCTCCCCATCCAGTGCTGATCTGATCTCACCTTTCTGCACAACAATATGGACACTTCTTAAAAAGCCAGTAATTGAACTTCCATACAACACAATCCTGTGGATCTAATCCAAGAGCTCAAAAATCTATTCAGAAAAGACATTTGCACCTCTATAGTCATTGCAGCACTGCTCACAGTTGACAGCATCTGGGAACACCCCAAGTGTTCCAGAACAGATGTCTGAATAGAGAAATGATGGTCCATTTACACAATGGAAAACCACTGGGCCATCAGAAAAGATGAAATCATGCAATTTATGGCTACACGGATGAATCTGGAGTTTCTTGTTCAGTGAAATTAGCTAGAAGGAGGACAAACACAGAATGATTCTCTCGTGTATGGGATATAAAGAAACACAGTCAGGGACTAACACGTGCCCAAAGGCAACAGAAACTGAGAACTGGTCTTTAAGCGGGGAGTTTGGGCAGGAGGAGGACTGGACTAGGATGGGGCAGAACACTGGAGGGAACTGGCCATGCTGTGGAAGGGTGTGGTGAGGTGTAGAATTAAATAATTAATGATGGAGCTGGATGGTGATGGGACGAATGGAGGGACCTTTCTTTGCCATCCCAGGCCTCGTGGCTCCGCAACCCCCATTCAGCTGGTGGGTCCCAGGTTTAGGTGAATGGCGGAATCAGACTCATCCAGAGACAGGCATTAGGAAGCATCAGTTTTATTCATACCCTATCCACCACATGTGTGGTCAATCTCAACCATTTATTTATGCATGCTATCCTTAGCTTGCCTTGCGTCTTAACTTGTCTGGCCATGTCTTTTCCTCATACCTTTCCATGCTGGCAAAAAAGGGCCTCATCCCCTTGGTCAAAGGCCTTAAGTTACCTTTTCCCAGACCCCTCCCAGGAAATAGGAGGGTTCTAGCAGGTGATATCCGCCCATGATGCCTCCCATAAATGGGCGGGTTTTGCAGGTGGTTACCTGCAAACCCGGGGTGGAGTTACAGTGAGGGATTGTGTTAGGCATAAAACCCTGACATTGATAATATTGTAAACCACAGTGCTTAATTTTGTTTGTTTATTTCTGAGCCACATCAGATGGTGCTCAGGGGTTACTCCTGGCTCTGAGCTCAGAAATCACTCCTGGAAGGCACAGGGGACCTTATGGGATGGTGAGGATCGAATCCAGGTCGGCCACATGCAAGGCAAATGCCCTACCTGCTGTGCTATCGCTCAGGCCCCAAGTGTTTAAAATTTAATAAAATATAGGGACCAGAGCGATAGCGCAGCAGTAGGGAGTTTGCCTTGCACACAGCGCGGCGTCCCATATGGGCCCCCAAGCCAGGAGCGATTTCTGAGGACATAGCCAGGAGTAACCCCTGAGTGTCACCGGCGTGGTCCAAAATTAAAAAAAAAAAAGTAAATAAAGGGGGCCGGAGAGATAGCATGGAGGTAGGGTGTTTGCCTTTCATGCAGGAGGTCATCGGTTCGAATCCCGGAGTCCCATATGGTCCCCCGTGCCTGCCAGGAGCAATTTCTGAGCCTGGAGCCAGAAATAACCCCTGAGCACTGCCGGGTGTGACCCAACACACACACACACACACACACACACACACACACGTAAATAAAGAGAAACAAAAAACATTGGTTCTTGAAAAAAGAAAAAGAAGAACAGAATTCCACGGTCCTCTGACATCTTCTGGGAAAAAAATGGAAAAGAGAGATAAAGATTTGAAATCAAGTATAATGACCAGGGACATGGGGTGCCACCTGGGTATGTGGGTGATATGATAATGAACAGGAAGGGGTTCAGAGTCTAGACCCACTAGTCATGGTATGGACGCATTTAGAGCCAAGAGGATTTCCAGAAATGGAATCTAGCCTTTTGGCTGATAAAATGGGGAAACGGAGGCACGTTTACTTTGATTCAAGACAGATTCAAATAGGAGAATTCCAGACTTCTAAGCACGAATTGAAAGTTCACCCCTGTCTGCCCCCTGGGTCTTAGAGCAATTGGAATCACCCTGGTCTAGGAATGAATGGAGGAGCTTTGGGAATTGGCATGGGGTCCGCCGCGGCTTTCCTCCCCCTCCCGGCAACCCCTCTAAACCTAGCAACTGCTTGCAGTGCCTAGGTCCGCCACCAGGTGACCCCAGGCACCGCCAAACTTCAGGGTCCCAAACACAAACTGATGATCTGAGAAGATTCAGGTCTCAAACGCCAGAGGTGCCAGAGTCCAGGGGGTTAGAGGGCAGGGCCCACATGTATCCCAAGTCTCACCTGACTCACCTATGAAGTGCCAAAGCCTGGCTGGAGTGATCCAAGACAGGACCCAAATATAGGCAGGTTTTATGTTAGTCTCACCCACATGGTAGAATTTCCATTGTTCTGAAGAATTAGTGTGACTACTTGGGAGGACTAGATCCTACCAGCGAGCATGGGATCAGATGAGACCAGGCAGTCAGTGGCAGGAAGGATTCTGTCACATGGCGGTGAAGGAATAGCCCCTGGGTGGCGCTAGGTACAAGAAGGAAGAGCAGGGGAGGAGGAAAGGAGACCGACCAGGACTGTTCTGCAACTGGACAAGGGGACTAGGAAAAAACAACAACAACAACACCTCAATGCCGGGCCAGAGTGATAGCACATTGGGTAGAGCATTTGCATTGTACACAGCCAAACCTGGGTTTGATCACAAGCATCCCATATGGTTCCTTGAGCACTGCCAGGAGTGATTTTTTAGCACAGAGCCAGGAGTAATCCTAGAGCACTGCTGGGTATGACCCTAAAACCAAAACCAAAACAAAACAGAAAAAGGAGGCAGGAGGCTGCTGACTGCCTGTGATACTCGGGTATCAGGGTAGGACTGGGGTGAGGCAAGGGGGATGGGACAGAGCACTGGGGGCTGCTTCTAAAGGTTCTCACACTGTTCTGAAATCATACATGGAAACCCCCTTGGGCCTGGGAGAGAAAGGGCCACATGCAGGGTTGCAGGGTTGCTCCTACCAGTATCCTGCAGCCAATAGAAGAGAAGCAATGGGCAGGGGGAGCTTCAGGGAGAGTCGGTTCACAGCGCTCGGGGTCACAGAGATGTCTGCAAACCAAATACCTGAGTACTTCTAGGTCTCAAGTCTCCGAGGCATCAAGAGGAAGGCTGAGTGGATCTCAGGAGCCACAGTGCTCCAGCAGCAATGCATTCTGGGACCAAGCACTGGAGGAAGAGAAAGTGGTCCTCAAATCTTTTTCCACCCTCCAGTCATTCAACAAATACAGAGGCTCTGTTTCATGAAGGAGCTCAGAGATGGTTCAGAAGCAAGCTTTTCTCACCATCCTTCTGCAGAGCAGGGCAAATTAGGATGGGGTGACCCAGGCTCCTACTGCAAAAGGCCAGAATGAGCCCTGAAGCTCCTGTTCTCCATTGCACCCCGAACTCTGCAGCCTGGGGCCAATTCTGTTCCTTATCTCAGTTTCCTCATCTATACAGTGAGGAATATTCACGGACAGACAGCACAGACCCAGCAGTCCCATATCAATGGCAGATTTGGCAAGGGAAGGGAGTTAGATGGGCCCTGTCTGAGATATGACAAATGCCCCACCCCCAAATCTAAAATGCCCCTTAAGAATCTGAAATGCACCCAAGTGCTAGCATCATCCGGTCAGCCTGCCCGTTCCTTCCAGTTGAGTTTCAGCCCCACAGCATGGAGTCCATGCTCCCATGGAGTCCCAAAAGGCAAGAGAGGTGTTGAGTCTGGATGTGGCTGGAAAGAACCATGTGGTACCCCATGGATGGGACCAATTGGAAGAATGCCCCTGTGGAGGTAGTTAATTGAGATCTCCCCACATTCCAATCCCTGCTCCCTCACTTTGGAGTGGTCCACCTGCCCCTGCATTGTCTTTGCTGTTCTGACCAGGGCTGATGCTCTATGGAGCCCTTGATTACTGCTTTTCACTGGCTTCTAGATTGTGGGAAGGGAATCAGGGTTGTTGGCCACTAGGATGAGGGTGCTTATTCACCTGGCTCTGTGCTCACCATGGACAGCAGCTGCCAGCCACCCACCTATGTTTTTCAGCCCCAGAGGTGGCCAAGCTCCTAGGGGTGTCCTCCCTGGGGCATGGGGACATCCCTTGTGAATTTACCCAGGGTGGGGTAGCCTGCAGGTTTGTAAAGTGCCTCCCTCTGTCCTGTTCATCTTCTTCTGGTCAATGTGCCATTTTTCTGACACTGATTTTAAGATGCGTGGTCCATACTCACATGGAGCCTCAACAAAAGGTGCTGACTGTAGTGAGATACTTCCTGTCCTATGGCAGCTTTTCCTTCTCCTTTATTGAAAATCCTATTTTAGATGTACATGGCTTTGTTTTTGTTGTTGGGTTATTTGGGGGAGGGGGGGTTCCATACCCTGCAATCAGGAGTATAGATACTTCTAGCTCTGTGCTCAGAAATCACTTCTGGCAAAATAGAGGAGATGCTGAGGATTGATGCTGAGGATTGAACCTAGGTCTGCCAACTGCAAGGCAAATGTCCTCCCGTGTGTTTTTGCTCTAGCCTCATGAGGTGGCTCTTTAAAGCTGCATTCAAAGGAAAACAAAAATAATAGGTGGAGTCTGATATCTCCCCAGACCCGTGGGTGCATGTGGCCTTGCCTCTGGCCCTCCAAGCACTGGAGGCCCTTTGTAAAGTGTCCAATGGGTTTCTATGTACTTCTCAAGTTGTAGTCCATCTGTTGCAGAGTGTCATGAGCACATACAAGCCCTGACACCCCCATTCTGACTCTCTGTGGCCTCTTTAGTAAGTCCCTCACCCTTCATTCCCCATTACAGAGATGAATGGATGCATGTGCATGAAGGTCAGTGATGTGGGTATTCCCTCCCCCAACTTCCTGTTTATCCCACCTGGATGGTCAGCCCCACCCACACAGAGGAGGGGCGGCTGAGTGGGGAGAGGAAGGAAAGGCAGCAAGGGATCATGGAGGGCAACAGAGAAAGGCGGCTTGAAAAGGCTTAGCACAGAAGCCTTATGGGAGAATGCACATGGCGGTTAGGGCTATGAAATAAAACTGGCTGACTCCTGAAACTTCATCTGACTGCTTGTGAATTTCTATGCCTTTATCCTGCTTCTTCAGGTGCCAGGGCTGAAGGTGCTACAGGCACCATGCTGTTTTTACAACACAGTGACATGATTTAGTGACCTTGATCTTGGTCTTGCTGAACCTTTGAGTGGTTTCTTTGAGTAAATGATCCCCTAAGCCATCCTGCCCCATGGGGCCCAATGTGACCCCCCCTGGCAAAATCATCCCAACAAGCTCTACTTACCTTTCAGTTATTGACAGGTGCCTCTGAATTTTTGAGCAAGCAAAGCAAATGGATCCAAGGACCAAAGCCATATACTTGTCAGTCCTAGACTTCAGAACATATGACTAAGCTATAGTCATCCAGAGAGTGTGGTACTAGGGAAGAATAAATGTTTGTACATACACTGGCCTTAATCTTCTTTTTTTATTTTAATTTTTATTTTGATTACAAATCAATTTGGATTACAAATCTTTCACAGTAATATTTTAAGTACAAGGCCTTAATTTTCTTGTGAAATAAACTCAAGGTGAGCCACCAGTGAAACACTATACACAAGGGGATCAACTTCTCAAAGAGAACATAGATGAGAGCTGGAGAGGTAAGACAGAAGGTTAAGTACATGGTTGGCACATGGGGAATCCTGGTTTGAATCCTGGAACTAAGTGGTCTTTGTGAGTACCATTCAGTATGGCTCCCCTAAAATAAACCTTGAACTATCTTTGAGAAATGGGTAAGTTAGATTTCATTATTGTTCCGTGGGGGGGGGAGAAAAAGTTATGAGGGGAAAAAAAAGCAAAGTATGAAGCAAGAGCTATAGATCATTTGCCTTGTACACAACAGACCCCACCCAGTTCGATCTCCAGCATACCATATGGTCCCCTGAGCACTTCTAGGAGTAATTCCTGAGTGCAGATACAGGAGCAACCTCTGAGCATCTGTGGATGTGGCTACAAAACAAACAAAACAAAAACCAAGAGCAAGGTCTAGACAGGAAGATTTTATGCCATAGATCTCTGACAAAAAATCTGCATGCAGAATAGACAAAGAACAGGGAAAACTCAGCTCTAAGAAAGCAACCTAATTAAAAATGGACAAGCAATCTGAACAGACAGCTCTGTCTGCAGCAGGTCAGCAGATGGTAAATAGGTGCCCGGAAAGATGTTCAGCTCATATTTCCTTAGGAAATGGGAACAGCTATCACTGCATCCCAATTAGAATGGCCCCCTCCAGAACTTGGGCTCCTCAGATGCCACTGGTGAGGAAGCTCAGCAAGTGGGGCTTCCAGTTCCTGCTGCTGCTGCAGCAAATACAAATGGCACTTTGGATGTCAGTTGGCCAGAGTTTTCTAACAAGAGAAACACAGTCTTACCTCAGCACCCGGCCAACAGACCAGAGTTTTCCTTGGCATTCCCCCAAGGGAACGGAAAACTTAGGTCTCCTCAAAAACCAAAATACAAATATTTAGAGCAATTTTATCCCCAGTTCACCAAACTGGGAGTAATCACAAAGATGAATGAATAAATAAACTGGCCCATCCATATGGCAAAATGAAAAATAAATGAACTACTAAAGCCACATAAAGACAAGAAGAACCTTATAGGTGTTGGGCTCCCCAAGAGAAGCCAAACGGAAGTGGCCAAAGACTATAGGCTTTCAATTCTGGGTCATTTACAGAGAGCCCTGCTGGGGATCATTCTGCCTTCCATCCCCATCAGCCCTCTCCCCTTCACTAGTACTAAAGCAACCAAAAGGACCCACATTGACCATTGCTAGGAGCAGGGTCAGGAGAGGAAGAAGAGATGGTCCGATCCTGAGATACTGTCATGGGGGGAAGCTTACAAAGTGCAACTATCAAATGTTCCTGCTCAACCCCCCACCCAACCCTCCCAGTCCAGGAATTGGCCCCTGGATTTATTTGAATTCCTTTAGAATCTATAGCCACTTAAGTGCCTTGGGGGAGTCTATAACATTTAGCTCCATGCTTCTGCTCATCTGCTATTCATGCATTGGTGTGTGAAGGCCCAGAAAGACCTCGGGGACAGGAAGTGCTCCCTAGCCCTAACAGTGCACTTACAGTTTTTCATCCACTCTGATTCTTTTATACACTTCTGGCTCTTTCATTAGGAGGGAGAGAAAGCCAGGCTCAAATTAGTTGGTAAAGAGATGAGTGTTGGACACCATAGAACTGAAACTTGATCATGAATAACCTTGTAACTATATCTCACTGTGATTTAAAAAAAAAGATTTTGACAATAAAATAATAATAAATAATAATAATAATAATAATAATAATAATAAAACAGGTCTGGGAACCTATCCACATAGCAAATGGGCAAATATATGTTCTTTTCTTTATGTCCTAAATTGACTATCCTCTGGGCTGGTGAACAGGAAAGCTTGATCCCCTGAATGTTCCCAGATCCTGGTTTTCCTACAGTAATAGTGAGTCAGTCCCTTGTGCATATGCCTTCTTGGAGGCTTCTAGGAGAAGGCCCAAGGCCAGTCTGTGGGCAAAGTGGGGTTCTTTGCTCTTGCCGGGCTTATCACCAAGTCAGTTGGTGAAGCTGAGATGAGCCCCCAGACAGATGTAAAGCAGGTGGGATTATCACAGAGGCCAGGAATTCCAGAAGGCCCAAGTCAGCAGATCCAACTGGTACAGGTGGCACTAGAAGTAGACTCTGCCCACGCCAGCCGCACAGCTTCTTCCATGTCTGCTCTCTGTCTTGGGTTCTCTGGAAGCTTCTTGAAGGGGGTGGATCTTAGTGACTCAGGGATCTTTTGCTGGAGGCAAAGGGAAACGTGTCCCAATAGTGTGCCTTGGTGTCAGGCTCCAAACCCATTTTTTCAAGTGACCGTGGAGGGGGTTGTTGGGGATGAAAACCTGCCACTCCCAAATGGGTCAGGGGCAAATGTTTGGTTCCATGGGAGGGGCTCAGGCTGTCTTGAAGACTCTCCCTAACTAGCTTGCCCCTTTCCCCCAGCAGACTGTCTAATGCGGGATGCTGAGCACTGTGTGAATCCCCAAACTCCTGCATTGTCTTTTCCACACTTTGCAGAAGGATCCAGATTTGGCAACTGTTTCTTTTTGAGAAAATTCTGGATCTCACCTACTCAGGGATGACTCCTGATTCTGTGCTCAAGGATGACTTCTGGATTGTGCTCAGGATGACTCCTGGCAGGGCTAGAGGGACTGTCCGTGGTCCCAGAGATGGAGATCACCAGGATTCTCTTCTACTCTGTCCTCTCACTCCAGCCCCAAAGTTGTTTCTTCATCTCTTTCTGGATTGTTTTCTTTCAATTGGTCTGACCTTGTTTTATTGCTTACCTCTGGGAATCTAGAAGAAAGGCCAGGGGGCTCAACAATCCCCTTTTTTGCATCCCAATGGAGGACCCTAGGGCAAACTCCCAAAAAGGCGCATGGTGTGCTTGAACATTTGGGAAAGCTCAGGGAAGCTGGGGGGAGGGGGAATTCTCTCAAAAATTGCCCATGCATGTCTGCTTTTCCACTAATCTCCCTGAACTTGGCTTTGGGATCAGAGTTGCATTGCAGGCCAATGAGCTTCATTTGAAGCACAGGAGGGGCATCTTGCACATCAAAGGAAAAGGGGTCCACAAAAATTTGGAAAGTGGCTCTGTGCTTTTTGAAGTCTGCAAATCTGTGATCAAACTCCTTCTCTAGCTTAAAAATAGCATCAACATATTTCTCACCACTGAATGGTGGTGCCTGCATCCACAAGTTCCTTGCATGCTGGAAAATGGCAAAGGTTTGTCTGAGAGAGCTGGGATTTCCATAACACAAGTTTTATGGAGAATGCTCTCACGTTGTCATAGGCAGCACTTATAAGCTGCCCCAGGCCTTGTAACATCTTGTTTAGTACATTCAGCTTATGTGTGATGTCAACAAGAAAAGCTAAGTCCATGAGCCATTTGTGATCACTCAACTCAGAAACAGAATTCCCATCCTTCTCCATGAAGGCTTTCACTTCTTCTCTCAACTCAAAAAATCTTTTCAGGACATTTCCCCTGCTGAGCCAACGTACCTCCGTGAAATAGAGCACATCTCCATATTCTGACTCCATTTCCTCTAAAAAAGCATGGAACCTCCTATGCTTTAAGCCCCTGGATCTGATTTGGTTGATGCATTTCACAACAACAGACATCACATTGTCACATGGCAGACATTTACTGCAAAGGGCCTGCTGATGGATAATGCAGTGAAGAGCAATGGCCTTCTCTACACTCTCCTCTTCAAATTTTTTTTGAACAAGTGCCACCAGTCCATTTTTCCTCCCTGTCATTGATGGCGCTCCATCGGTTATTATTCCAACAAACCTCTTCCATGGCAAACTTGCATTCTCAATGGTATCACACAATGCCGAAATATCTCATTAGCGGTAGTCTGACCATGCATTGGAATTATTGTGAGCAGCTCCTCTGTCAATTCAAAATTGCAATCAACACCACAGGCATAAATTGTGAGCTGCACAGTGTCTGTTATATCTGTGCCCTCGTCAAGAGCAACTGAGTATGCATCAAAACATTTGGCTTTCTCACATAGTTGATGATAAATGTCACTTGACATGTCAGAAATGTGCTCTGCCACAGTGTTGACAGAAAGGCTGATTTTGATAAACTGACCTTTTTTTGTTTTGTTTTTTTGGGCCACACCTGGCGATGCTCAGGGGTTACTCCTGGCTGTCTGCTCAGAAATAGCTCCTGGCAGGCACAGGGGACCATATGGGACACCGGGATTCGAACCAACCACCTTTGGTCCTGGATCAGCTGCTTGCAAGGCAAACGCCGCTGTGCTATCTCTCTGGGCCCTAAACTGACCTTTCTTTTCTGGACAGATAATACTTGCAGCCTGTAACATGCATTTTTTTTTAACAAACTCTCCTTCTGTGAATGGTTTCCCTGCCTTAGCAATCATCTCACTAACCATGTAACTAGCTTCGACTGATGCAACATTCTCTTTGGTTGCTTTCTTGAAGAATTCTTGTTGCCTCATTAGATATGCTTTAAGACTGGCAACCCACTTGGCTCTCTCATTTCCTTGATATTTTGCACATTCCTCAGCACGTTTAGTTGAATAATGGTGTTTCAAGTTGTATTCCTTGTGCACTGCAACTTTCTCTAAGCAAATAAGACATGTGGGGATGCCCCTGTGCCCAACAAAGAAATACTGCGTCTCCCACTTTTCCTGAAATTGTCTGTGCTTGTCATCAATCTTCCTCTTCACTGCAGGCTTTGATGAAGTCATGATGAAGGTATGACAAAATCTAATTCTGTAATAAACTTCTCTCCCTTCTCTCCCTTAGGCCTCTGATAATGCAAGGGACAGCGGGCAGGAGCAGCGGAAATGACATCTGCGCTAGGCACAAAGTATTCACGGTTATTTACTTACCGAATATTTGCAATAAAAAATCGCATTAGTAAGAAAAAAATTCGCAAAAATTTGCATTACACATTTGCACACCCCAAACAGAACTGCTCGGGGTATGCGAATGTTTAATGTGATTTTTTTACTAATGCGATTTTTATTGCGATTATTCGGTAAGCGAATAATTGTGAATACTGCTATATTTGAAGGCCGGCTGCGGGCCACAAAATGTTGTACGGCGGGCAGCAAACGACCCGCGGACCACGAGTTTGAGACCCCTGGATTAGAGGCCCTGTAATTAATTATTGTCCCTGCCCTAATGACATGTTTCTCCAACAAAAAAGATTTAAAAAAAAACCTCCTCAGGGTGGGAAGTGGGGTTTGATAGCACAGCAGGGAGGGTGTTTGCTATGCACAAGGTTGTTAAAATTCCTGTTCTGGGTTTTCCATACGTCCACCTTCATTGTCCTGAACTAGGGTGAGAAAAGAATGTAGATGCTTCTCACATGAGACTGCAGAACTTGCTAACCTCGGCGGGGAAAGCTACATATACCAGTGGTGAGTCTTAGGGTTCTGAACATGGAAGAGATGCGGGAGAGTCTGTCTTTCAGAACAGCCATAAGGGGAAGACAGTGGGCAAGCTAGAGGAAGGGGCCAGCGACAGTAGTGGAGGAAGCTCCAGGCTCAGTCTGGTTTCATACATTGCAAGTAGTCAAGGAAAGAGGGGCCAGAGCAAAGTGGGATTCAGGTCCTACAATGACAGTGACAGGGAAAGAGCTTCACCCCAAGGTGTTCGAAGAGTCAGCCGCTTTCAGGGTGTGTCTGTAAAGGGACTAAGGTGGTGAGCTCACTGTCCTCAGAGGTAAGCAAGCAAGGTGCATTGGCAGAGCCAGGCTGGGGTGCTGTGGAATCAGGAGAGAGAACTAGAGTTGGATTGGACAAGAACCAAGTTGAGGGCTGTAAAGGGCCCACTTAAGACTCCCCAGCAGTCACACGCTGGGATCAGAGCCAGTTCTGGAAATGATTTATTTACATTTAAAAAACAAGACATTTCCCCCACAGCCTCGCGACAGCCCCTGGGGCGAGACACTCATTAGAGGGCAGTCCCGGGTCCCCTCCAGCCTTGGTGGGGGGCTGATTGCCGAGGGGAGGGGGAGCCCAGGCAGCCGTAGGACTTGCCTTTCCTGCATTCTGGGGCGCCACTTCTCCAAATAAACCCTGCAGAAGCGGTGAGCTGTGCGTGGCATAGAAAGAACAGTCAACACTTTTATTCCAAGGATGCAAATGGACCCCTGATGGGCTGCAGGAGGCAGAAAGGCCCCAAACACTTTTCTTGAAAGACTCTTCAACAGGCAAGGCTGCTTCCATTGTCTGGGGTCAACGGGGGAAACTGAGGCTCAGGATTTGGCCAACATCAGAGTGAGGACTCTGGGGATATCCCAAAGGCCTCTCCTCAGCACTCAGTACTCAGTACTCCTCATTTACTCCCTCTGATCACTCCAGTGGGGTAGCCATGTTCGGCTGAGGGCACAGGGAAGGGGTATAGGTTGGACGTGCCCTCAAGCCCTCTCAGTTGTCCCATAGGGTGCCTTCCAGGGTATAGACACAGGACCTAGGACTCAGAGACTCTATCTCTGATGGTGGGGAAGAGGTTCTCAAGATAACACTCTCAGGAACTTGTACCCTGTTTCTGGCCTGGCTCTGTGCTCAGGAATGACTGCTGCTGGGCTCAGGAGACCATATGAGATGCTGGAAACTAATCCAGGTCTGCAACATGCAAGGCAAGCACTCTACCCTCTGTACTATCCCTCTGGCCCCAGTATTCCCTTTTATGATGGCCCCTGTGCTAGGTTATGAATGTTCCAGAGAATTCTGCCTCAGAGCTTAGGCTTTCTGAAGACTAAGAAAATAGACAACACCTACGGCATATGGACAAACCCAAAGGACTCAGAGTAGCCACCAGCCTCTTTGTAACATTCCTATCAATTGATAAAGAATGCAAGAAGACATTTAAGCCTATACAGACTCAGTTTTCCTATAGCCTTCCCCCCTACCCAAAAAAGAAACCCAGCAACAATGACAACAATAAGAAACAATGAGCATCAGACCAGGAGGATTGGTCCATGGTAGGAAGCTTGTTATAAAGAAGGGGAAAGACAATGAGGACAGAGAAGGGAGCATGAGGACAATGAGAGTTGGAAATGATCACTGAACAGGAACTGGGTGCTGAAAGTAGAGAAAGGGATAGGCTTGATACCCCTCTGTAACAATAGTGCAGACCACAGTGTCTAGAAGGAAAAAAGGAAGAGAGAGAGAAGAAAAATGGCTGCCCTTGTGACAGGCAGGGGAGAGGATGGGGGAGGGCAGAGGAAAACTGGGGACATTGATGGCAGGAAACATGTGTTGGTGAAGGGTGTTGGACATGGTATGACTGAAACTCAATCATTAGCAACTTTGTAATTTGGAAAACAAACAACCCAACTGTATTGTGAAAATCCTTGTAACCACAGTGTTTAAATAAAGTAATTTTTAAAAATACCAAAAATAAAAATTAAGACTGAGTGTGAGTCTGGAGCTGAGAGTTCTGGTGTGGAACCATAAAAGGCTTAGAAGGGCACAGCCCCCTTCTGCCTGAGCCCAGCCCCCATTTTCTGACAACTGGCATCTGGGAGTTTCCAGGTTGGCCCTATTTCCTAGACCCTACTCTTCAGACTCTTCACACATCTGAGTCACAGCCACCTTCAGAGCTTAGGGAGATCAACCCCCCAAAAGATCAGGCATTGCTGAGGTAGCCTGCCCAGAGCCCATCCCAGTCTGGCAGACCACCCAAGCTGCCCCCCACTATACCCATGAGTAGACCCTCCAGGAACCAAGTGATTGGACCAGCCATAGGCCAGGACTCGGCATCCCTCTCCCTCCTTCTCCACCAGCCTACCCAAAGACTGGTCTGCTGCCTGAAGACAGCTTCACTATACGCCCCAAGTCCTTGCTGGAAAGCAGGCAGGGGCAATGGCTACTCACTGATAAAGTGGATGGAGGAGCCAAGTGATGGGTGAATCACACTGGGCATTTTTTTTTTTTGCCATGGGGCTCACCCAGTAATGCTTAGAGACTACTCCTGATTCTGTGCTCAGGAGTAACCCTTGCTGGGGTTTAGGAGACCACATGTTGTGCCATATATCAAACCCTACACCTTTTTTTTTGCCTTGTTTATTTATTTATTTTTGGGGGGTCACACCCATCAGCACTCAGGGATTACTCTTGGCTCTACACTCAGAAATTGCCCCTGGCAGGCACTGGAGACCATATAGGATGCCGGGATCTGAACCATCATCCTTCTGCATGCAAGGCAAACACTCTACCTCCATGCTATCTCTCTGGCCTCTTGCCTTGTTGTTTTGATCACACCCAGCATGCTCAGGTATTAACCCTGACTCTGTGCTCAGTAATCACTCCTGACAAGGTCTTGGGGTGTCCTATGGGATGTCAAGGATCAAAACTCATACTAGCCATGTGCAAGGCAAGCCCCCTCCTTATTGTGCTATCTCTCATGTTCCAGGCTTTGTCCTATTTATGTGTTCCTTGCACTGGTTTTTTTGATAAAAAGGTTTATTCATAACAGAATCAGCTCAGAATGGGATGGCTGTGGGCAAATCAGAGGGAAATGGGGGCGCTTGGGGCTCAAAAAGGGGTTGGCCAGGTGCACAGAGACACCTAACAGAGTTTCAGGGAGGCAACTAACTTTGTTAGTGCCAATATTTCCTAGTTCATGACTTGAGGGCTAGGCATGAGGAAGTGGAAGACAGGGCCCCCTCTAGAAGACTTGGGGGGGGGATCAGAGGCAGTCTGGAGCTTGAGTAAGGCTCTAAATATAACCTTGCAGGGAAGTCATGGGTGCATAATGGAAACCCAAGAGAGCAGCAATGACTCATCTAGGACATCTGCACTAGGGATCCCCTCTGTAAGTCATTTCTGTCCCCTCCTTAGGATCCTGGATTTCAGAGGCTGGTGGAGGGCAATATCTCAACTCCCAACCATGCTCTGCCAGGAATATTAGTGCCTGCTTTCCTAGATCCTTCTGTCCTCTTGTAGCCAGAACCAGGAGGTGACCCCTTTCTTTATTGTCCCTGCCCCATTCTTTAGCAAGGGCCTTGAAGTCATGGCCAGTATTGAGACAAGCTGTGGCTGCTAGATGTGCCCATGAGCAAGTGCCCTGCCATGAAGGTATGTATGGACCAATGAGTAGATGGATGGATTGATGTGTGGGTTGATGGATGGATGGATGGATGGGTGGGTGTGTAGGTGGGTGGATGAATGGATGAATGAGTGAGTAGGTGGGTGGATTGATGGATGGGTAGATGGCTATCTGGGTAGGTAGGTGAATGGGTAGATTGATAGATAAATGGGAGATGGATAGGTTGGTGGGTGGATAGATTGTGGGTAGGTAGGTAGAGGGATGAATTATGTATAGGTATGTGGATAGATAAATGTATGTTTAGGTTGGTAATTGAATATATGAATGTATAAATTTATGCATGATGGATAAGTGAATGAATTATAAATGAAATGATGGATGGATGGATGTAAAGAAGGATAGATGGATGTTGAGTAATGGGATGATGGGTATATGGATGAAGGGAGGATTGATAGATAAGTGAATGGTGTTGGATAGATGGAGGGAAGGAAGGAAAGATAGATGGATGGTTGAATAATAGGCAGATGGGTAGAAGGATGGAAAGGAAAATTTATAAATATGGATGGATGGATAAATAGATGGGTAGAAGGGAGGATGGGTAAATGGGTAGATGGAGAATGGATGGATGGGAGGAAGTATAGAAGTACAGTAGGATTGATAGATAACAGATGGATTGATGGAAGGGTGGATGGATGGGTGGGAACAGCTGCCATCAACTCTGGGGGTGTTGTACATCATCTCACTTCTGCAATCAACAAGGACATAGAACTGTCTCCCAGAATTTCCTTACGTGTTGACTTAGAGATATCTCTGCTCCATCCAAGACCCTTTATTGACATCCTGACCTTGAAGACAGTGCTTTTTGTTCTTTTGGTGGTGCAGGGGACATACCCATCAGTGCAAAGAAATTACCCTTTACTCCTAGCTCAGGCACACATAAATCAAATTTCCTTCCTAAGGTCCAATCTTTCTGGTCTCAGAAAGTGGATTTTTTATAACCATTGGTGTAGGACCTGATTCAGAGATGGGGTTCAGATGGAGTAAGGCTACAGGGGAGAGAACCGCTCAGCTAACATGGCTTAAGTGGGTTACCTATCTATCCAAATATACATAAATCTATTCATCCACAGATTTATCTATCCCATCAACCTAACTACCCATCCACCTATCAATCCATTTATCTATCCATCTTCCCACCCACTCACCCATCCATCCATATACATTTCTATCCATTCATCCATATACACATCCATCTATTCACCCATTTATCCATCCATCTATCCATATTTCCACTCATTTATTCATCCCATTCATCGATGCATCATTTCACCACCCATCTATCCACCCACCCACCCACCCATCAAGCCATTCACCTATCTACCCACCGGCCCACCCATCCACCCATCGATCCATCCATCCTCCAATCCACCCACTTAGGAGGGGATATTTGGACATAGACACAAAGTCACATGGGAATCTGGAGACTGGTGGTACCTGTCTGAGCAGAGGGTACAGGGAAGCCTCAAGGAAGCTAGGGTGTGGGGACCCAACAGAAGGTCACTCCAGTTCTCTGCAGGGCCACCCTGTTGCTCCTAACTTGGGTCCCTAAAGCCCAGGATGGTGTGTGTCCACCTGTCCACAATCCCTGCACCTTTCTATTGGGGGGCATAGGGACACCTCTCCAGTCCCCAGAAAGCCAGAGGGCACTCAGTGTGTGAGAGTTGGGGTGGACAAGACTATCTCCAGGCATACACAGCAAGATTTCTGGGGTGACCAGACAGGGGCCCCTCCTAGTCACCCCTGGGCTTTGGGTGTCCTGATGCCTTCTATTGGGTGTCAATCCAGGTCTGGGCCTGCAGCTCTCAAATCCAGGTTCCTCCAGCCTTTTCCTTTTGCTGCAGTGACTCTCCCCGAGCAGAGCCTGATGTCAGAATGCCTGAGGGGTGCTCGTGGGGTCAGAGAGCTGCCAGTGCTGCCGTCTCTCCCCTGACACCCTCCGTCTTCATCCACAAGCTGGCAAGCAGGTCACAGGGCAGCTGCTGCCATTCACTTCTGTGACAGGCGAGAGGTGTGTGGACTCCAATCCGTGGCTTGGCTGTTCCCATGATTCACACCCCTCCCCATGCTCCTGTCTGCCCTACAGTCCTAGGAGCTACCTGTCACTCAGTGGCACAAGCAATTTGTGCCTGTGAAGCAGGGAGAGGGGACCCAGCCCTGCTCCCACTTATTCCTGCTCCCCCCAGCTTGTTCCCCCAGCCCTGTTCACCCCAGCCCTGCTCACCTCCGGCACTTCAAATGTACCCTAAGGCATCCACCATACCCTCAGTTCCACATTGCTGGACCCCAGAGTCCCTTCTGCCAAAGACCATCAAGAGACAAAGAAAGAAGACAGAGAGGGTGGGACATCACCTAGGAATAAACTGGAGAGACAGACATGCAACCTAATTCCCACCTAACTAATCCAGGGACCCAGAAGAAGGTGCCCCACTATGGGCACTTATCCTGGGGAGGAAGCACATGTAAAATAAATCTTCACACAGTATTTTTAACCCCAGGCAAATGGGTCTTAAGCAGGGTAGCCATGAAGAATTAATAAATCAAGCCAATCAGGAGAGAATCATGGAGTCAGGTTGGCTTCTAATCCCATATCTCTGTGAGCACCAAGCCAAACTGATACCTCTTTTTTATCCTTTCAACCAGCAGGGGGAGGGTAGAGAGAGATCCAGAGGGACTTTTACATATCAAAGGCATAGGTGCAAAGAAAATGTGGGGTATCCTTCTCCCTAATGCCCTTACCTAAGCTTTCTTTTAAGATGTTAGACCTACCCACACCTGGAATGGGCGACTGATTTTGAATGAAGAATACGAGAGTCTGCCTTGGGGGAGACATGGAATAAGCAGCATAGAGAACAGCAGCAAAGGAGACAGACAGAGCTCTGGAGAGAGAGACATGAGTTAGGCAGACACGGTGCAGAAGCTCCTGGCAGAGAAAAGCCATGAGGTAATAAAGCAAGCTGACTCTGATGAAACTTTAACTGACTACTTGTGAATTATTTCTTCACTGTTATCCTTGAGTCTTGAGTCTTGAGTCCTGCCAGCCAGAGGGGCTAGAGGTGCTGTGTGGTGTCTGGGGTGGCCTCACCCAACACATTGACTACCTTTATACTTTACTTTATAATTTAATCAACAATCAACAGGAAAGAGAAAATTAGGGAAATGCCTTTATTTTGGGTAATAGCTGGGTGTCAATTTACAGGGTGAACATTTGCATTTCCACGGAAACCCAAGGGTGAAGGTCAGAGATGATGGTAAAAGGAGTAAGGATGGCTACTCCAAACATGGAGCGGATGCCGAGACTCTCCAGACTCCTTCCCTGCCCCTCAGGGTGTTTCCAGCATCTGGGACTAGCACCCATCCCCGCATTCCTTCATGCCTTTGCCCTGATCACAATAGAGTTGTTAGTGATGAGGTAAGAGGCAAGTAGCCTCTCTATGAGTTGAGGGAGAGGTGGCGAAAAGGAGAAGTAACCCCCAGCAGGACCTCGTGGGGATTTGACATCACAAGGCAGTAGACTGTGAAGGGAATGTGGAGGTTAAAACACCGATTCCTTTAGGGCTGGAGAGATAGCATGGAGGTAAGGCATTTGCCTTGCATGCAGAAGGTCGGTGGTTCGAACCCAGCATCCCATATGGCCCCCGAGCTAGCCAGGAGCAATTTCTGAACAGAGAGCCAGGAATAACCCCTGAGCACTACCAGGTATGACCTAAAAAACAAAAATAAAAACAAACAAACAAACAAAAAACCCCATGGATTCCTGGGCCACATCCCCACTGCCTGGGACTGAGCCTCAGAAAGGGTGAAGCTGCAGCACAGAGGAGAAGGAGGACCATATTCTGCCTCCTAGGAGAAGAATGAGTTGGGTAGTTGTCGCATATGAAGCCATCCAAGAAATGAGTAAGTTTAGCTAGAGAATTGATAGTGTGAGGAGCATGTGGTAAAAGGCCATCTAAGGACACTTAATTTCAAATTACCAGAACACCAGCAATCTCAGGGAGCACCTTGATGGTGGGGGTTCTGTATTCACTTTTTTGTCCAGCCACCCCTATGGGAGGAAGACAATCCAGAGATACTTTGCATTAGCTCCTTGTTTTATACATACTCCTTCTTGACCCACTTAGGCTTGATCAGCATTAGATAGGTATTTGCCTGTTAACATCTGCCCTTCTTCCCATATTGATTGGCCCTGAACAATAAATACTGTAGGTGGAGAACAGTCAGGGTTCTCAGTCCATGAGGCTAGGAGCCTTCTGGCCCCATGTTTTTCTCTCTATGTCTGTCTTGTTTGTTTGTTTGTTTGTTTTTGTTTTTGTTTTTGTTTTTTAATCCTCATGATGCCCTTGTTCACCTGGGACAGATCCCCGGCAGGGTTGCAGTCTGCATGATGATGTATCCTATCTCTCCACCTTCCTTTGTTCACTGCAGAATACTGCTGTTATCTGCAGATTACTGCAATTATCTGCAAGGTTGCCAGGCTGCAGAGGTGCAAGGCTACATAACTGCATGGCTGCAAGGTCTCAAGGATGCCAGGGCCGGGTGCTGCAAGCATGGAGGGGGCTCATGGGGCCCAGCTGCCAGGTGTGGCCAGGTACCCATCCCGGGACACTAATTTGTAGCTACCCAGGTGCTGACTCTGTCCAGGCAGGCCAGGAGAGAAAAGTAGAAACCTCTGAAGTCTGCCACTTTCTGGGGGTTTTGTGTGTGTGTGTGTGTGTGTGTGTGTGTGTGTGTGTGTGTGTGTGTGTGTGTGTGTGAGAGAGAGAGAGAGAGAGAGAGAGAGAGAGAGAGAGAGAGAGAGAGAGAGAGAAGAAAAGGAGGAGAGGGAAGGGGAGAAAAGGAGAGGAGAGGGGGAGAGAGGAGGGGAGGGGTGGGGAAGGGAGGGGAAGAGAAGAGAGGAGAGGGGAGGGGAGGGTAAGAGAAGAGAGGAGAGGGGGGAGGGGAGGGTAACAGAGGAGAGGGGAAGAGAGGGGAGGGGCAGGGAGGAGTGGGGAGGAGAGAGATTCACTAGCCAGAGAGGACCAGGGGAGGTCTGTAGATCTGGGTTTAAGAGAAAATAGAATAGGAAGGATAGAAACAAAACAGGCAGCATTGCTGATTCTTTATCTCCTGCCTCCCTCAGACTGGCAGGCACTGTTCTGTTGACTACACTGGGCACCCCACAAAACTGCCAGAAAATTTTTCCTTTTTGCACTTGTGGGCAAATGTCACTTGCAGCGGGCGTGTCCAAGGGGCACGTTTAGGGGCATGTCTAGGTCCAACTGTCATTACAATGGGGCTATCCAAAGGAAATGTCCAAGTCCAATTGCTATTACATCAACAATCCACTTCCTCCTGTGCTTTGGCCTGGATGCCCTTCCACTGAAAGAGGTTCAAATCCCAAGTCTTCCACCTGCCAGCTCAGTGACCTCAAAGACAGCACATATAACCTCTTCTCATCCCAGTTCTCTCCTCTGTGACATAAGGAGAATATGTGATGCCTCATAGCTGACCCGAATGTGAGCTGAGCTCCCACACAGACAGGTTTCAGAGAATGTCTTGCACAAGGAAATACCCATGGTTATCATTATTATAATGGCGCTTTTGCCTATTATTATCATGGAGCCTCTTCAAACGGGTCTGTCTTGATGATACACAAAGATTCTGTACTTCTAAAGGACACGGGGATTGGCACAGGCTAGGATAGGCAAGAGAGACTAGAGTGCTAGCTACTTATGGAGTACTGAAATTCATCATTCAATTCATAGGGAATCAAATCTCATAATTAATATATATAGGGAATGGATGATAATGATCATGGTAATGAAAGTATAAATAATATCACCAATCTCCTAATGCGTACCAGGACTCATACCAAGAACTCTACATGAATAGCTCACTTAATTGCTACAATTATTCATGAGGTAGGCACTATTAGCAAAAGGAAAAAGGAAGGCACAAAGAAGTGAAGTGGTTTGTCCCTGTTAAGATACTAAATAGTGGAGCTGATATAGCAGGGTAGAATCTTTTCTAAAGCAGAACTCATGGTCTTAACTAAAGTGTACTTGTTTTATAAACAAAACATTCTTTTTTTTCTTGTGAGTCTCAGATTTCTTCAGAAATGTGTCTTGTTCATGTATTTTCCCAGGACAGGAAAAGGACTTCCCAACGGAGGAACTCGAAGTGACAGATGGACATCTGTGCTTACATGGATGGGTGGGGAGGGTGGATTGGTGGGACGATGGCAGTATGTATAGAGATGGGTGGGTGTGTAGCTGAATTGATGGGTGGGTATGTAGCTGAATGTGGGGTGGATGTGTAGATTAGTAGCTCAAAAGATGCCTCAGCATTGAGGAGACCAATAAACTCTGGGCCAAGCTGGGACTAAAATCCCTGGAAGTGAATGCTGTGACGGAGACAGGCACCAAGGGAGAAACCTGTGGCAGCCAACCTCAACAACCTCATAGCCCTTGGCAGCTTGAAGAGTTGTGGGAGAAGCTGGTGGCCACCAAGGAAAAGCTCCTGCTGAACCAGAGGCTGGGGAAGATCAAGACGACCCCTGGCTGGATGACATGGCAGCCTAGATCGAGTGGAATTGGCAGCTGCAGAAGAAGGACCTGGCCAAGAATTAGGCCAAGCTGCTGGGAGAGATGAATCAGAAGTTCAGCATTAGCTCCCTGGTGGAGGAGTTTGAGCAGTGGTGGCAGGACCTGCAGTGCCTCACAGTGGAACATGCTGTCCACTCTTTCTAAGAGGGGAAGACATTTCTCCTCACCCTGAAGGACAAAGGTGTGTTGCAGGAGGAGGAAGAAGACATGCTGGTGAACATGAACCTGGTGGACAGGAGTGCATCAAGAAGAACAGGAAGCTATGGAAGAAGAAGCCCGACTGCCTGCCCTACTCCAAGGAGGAGACTGTGGACAGCTTGGCCCAAAAGAAGTCACACTCCATCCTGGCCAAGTAGGACAAGGATCTGGAGGGCATGTGGCCACAGTCCTTCCGGCCGGAGCAGGGAGGTCTGGCGCTAGCAGGAGCTGGGAGGAGATCCAGTAGCAGCTGCGGCTGCAGGTCCAGTTCCTGACCATAGTGGGGCTCTGCATCACCTCCAAGTACCTCTCGTCCAAGGAGCTTGATCTTTAAAATGATCAAGAGGAAGCTGAAGATCTACGAAGAAGAAGGTTGATGGTGTGCATCAATGATCTGCTGCTTCTTGGTGACCAGACACAAGATGGTGACTTAGACTCCAGATCATAGGGCAGGGAGGAGGGGAAGCCGAGTGCTCGAGGCCAGAACCCCCAGAAGTGAAGGAATATGTGCCCCACCCCCGAGTCTGATGACACATGGGCATTGAGGAGAACACTGGAGAAGGGGAGTCAGCTGCAGAAGCTGTAGCAACAACTGCAGGTTGTTGTAGCAACAACTGCAGGGGAAAGGTGGTGGAGATCATGCGGAAGAAGCTGGAGGTCCAGCAGCATCAAGGAGGAGGATGACCCTGGAGCAAGGGCACCATCATGTTAAAAGCCACATCTGAGTTCTGCCACATGCTGGGCTAGATGATGAGAAGCAGCAACAAGACTTTTCCGACTTTTCCACCACCATCCTGAACGAAGAGCCCATCATGAACCGTGGGCTGGCAGCTGCCCTCTTCTTGTTTCAGAACAAAGGGTTGTTGAAAACCTCGGTGCAGAAGGTGGCCCTGGTGAGGCCCCCAACAAGTCCCAGCCTTCCGTAGTGTACTGCATTAAGGATAAGATGGCCATCGACAAGTACAACTGGTGGGAGTACTGGGGCTTCATACAGGACTTCAAGGAGGAGGACGGCTACAAGATCCAGAATGTGGATGAAACAGGCTGGAAGCTTATGCCCAAAGGAGGCCTTCCTGTATTTGTCCCATTGCTCCCAGGGGAAGGATTCAGGCAAGATGAAGTCAGAGAGCTACATGAAGAAGCTGGATGAGGAAGCACTCCTGAAGAAGATGAGCTCCAGTGACACATGGCACTGCTACAGGAGACGCAAAAGGTCCAGAAGATTCCCTACATCATGCTCAGTGACAGTGGCAAGAGCATGAACGTGAACACCATTACCATTTTCTTGCGCATTTTTATTAAATTGTTTAAGGAGATCCTGATAGGGCTGGGGCTAGAGCACAGTGAGGAGGACTCTTGTCTTGCATGCAACTGACCTGGACTCACTCCCTGGTATTCCATATGATCCTCTAGCACTGCCAGGGGTAATTCCTGAGTGCAGAGACAGAAGTAATCCCTGAGCACTGCTGGTGCGACCCCAAACCAAAAAAAAAAAAAAAAAAGGAATAAAATAAAATAAAAAGTTGTTTCTACCTTGCAGAAAATAAAAATGATGACAACTCTATTTGGTGGATGCATTCATTCACTCAGTCAGTCAACACACTTGCCTCTGGGACCATGCTGGGTCTGAAACTGGAGAGATGAAAGGCCAGAGATATGTCCCTAAAGAGTTTTGAAGCTATTGAGGAAAGGCAAGGGCAAGCAGAATGTCATCATAAAAAGCACCTCAGAGTGATAAAAGCAGAGTTAGATAGCTGCTCTACAAGTGTCCTGGAATGTGTACTAAGAAAGGGGACATTTAGGTGGAGTCCGGCAGTATATGTAGGAGCTTGAGTAAGAGCTAGGAAGTGTTTCTAGCAGAAGGAACAGTCTAAGCACATGCAACTCAGCAGCCCAGCAACCCTGCTGCCCCTGTTCTCTGCCCTCCCTGCTCTCACCTCTGGCATCTCCTTCTCCCAGAGCTGCCACATTTGGCCAACCTGTCATGGCACCTGCCTCTGTCCTCTGAGCACATAATCTCCTTCATCCTGTTTCCTACCCAGAAAAGGGACTGGAGGCCAGTGTGGGTGGCACCTTTCAGCTTGGCTGATCCCTTAAGCTCATCATGAAGATCAACTGCGATTTGGCCCTGAAAGTGTTTTTATCAACAAAGCCTTAAGCTTTGTTGAGTTTCTGGTCTTATTTTTAAAACCCACTGAGCAAGGGGGTTACATACAAAAAAGAAGTTGTCAAGAGAGGTTCTGAAGGGGCAGCCCTAGCAGTCTTGGGCCTCTGCAGCCTTGCAGCAACCTTGCAGCAGGTGGACTTGCAGCTTATTGCAGTAACCTGAAGAAGCTTGGCAACCTTGCAGCTTACCACAGTGAGGGATTCTACAAAATTCTAAAAAAGTGGCTCATAAACCAACAAACAAAAAGTTCTCAAGTCACCCCTCTCCCTTCTCAAGGTCCCCATAAACCAATTCAGACAGAGTCCTCTAGGCCCATTCCTTTCCTGAGGTCAGTGCTGAAGGAGAAGGACAGGGGTGGGCTGGGAAAGAGCAACTTCATTGGGCGCTGGGTCAGGAGGACATTTGTTCTGTCCAGACAGTCTCTGATGGAGCCAGACAAGGCCGAGCTATGAAATCAACAGATAGGACATCTTTTGCTGTTAAGTGACTTGGCTGTTTTCCATTTTGTAAAAATAAAAAAAAATACTTTGGCAAGAAATCTGGCTGTTGGAAGATTTTATACCCTTTCTATCCTTCAGAGGAGAGTAGTTTTGTCTTCTGTGAGTGAATGTGTGTGTGTGTGTGTGTGTGTGTGTGTGTGTGTGTGTGTGTGTGTATGTGTGTGTGTGTATTTCAGAGAGAGAGAGAGAAAAAGAGAGAGATCAGAGCTGATGAGTGAAAGTAGAATGAGCTGCATGTTGTGTGTTAAGTCAGAGCAAGGGGGCAAGAGGTAGGAAGAAGGGTAGAAATCCACTCTTCTGATCTGTGTGTGGGAACCATCCAGACTCTATAGCCATCGAGTGGTTCAGACAAGCTCTGGAGGGCTCAGTGTACCAGACAGGTTGTCAATGTTCTGTGATAAAAGTGCCATCCTGGACTGCACTTGGACAGCATTGGTCCCAGAATCCCAGCTTTATTATTGCCCAGATGAAAACCAGAATGCAATTTAGGGAGGAAGTTATGTGGAACCTTGATCTCAAAGTTCAGCTCAGGTACAGAGAACAGTGTGGATGGAAGACCACTCACTGATTTATGGTCTGGGTATAAGTGTGGGGTGTGGGTGCAGACATGTAATAAAACAGGATGGGCAGGGGGAAAGGTGTGATGCCTCCCAGGAACTGGTGGGAGGGCACTGGGCAGATTAGCTGGACTCCTGAGAGAGCCTGGTAAAGGGAAGTCAGGAGGAAAGGGTTGGTTCTCAGACAAGAATCTTTTTCACCCTGAAATGCTGCAGCGGGAGAGAAGGCATGGGAAGGAATTCATCTCAGGGAGAAACTGGGAACTAAAACCCCACTCCTATCTAATCCAAATATTTTATAGAAATCTGTTCATCTCTCGGGCCCGGAGAGATAGCACAGCGGGCGTTTGCCTTGCAAGCAGCCGATCCAGGACCAAAGGTGGTTGGTTCGAATCCGGGTGTCCCATATGGTCCCCCGTGCCTGCCAGGAGCTATTTCTGAGCAGACAGCCAGGAGTAACCCCTGAGCACCGCCGGGTGTGACCCAAAAACCAAAACAACAACAACAAAAAAAAAACAGAAATCTGTTCATCTCAGTAAGACTAACCAGTATCACAAAAGGCTCAACCAGCATCAAGCACAGCCCAGGAAATCCTGAGACACTGACTTGAATAACATCAGGGAGAAAGAGAGATAGCACAGCAGTAGGGCGTTTGCCTTGCAAGCAGCTGACCAAAGGTAGTTTGAATCTCGGCATCCCATATGGTCCCCATGCCTGCCAGGAGAGATTTCTGAGTAGAGAGCCAGGGGTGCCACCGGGTGTGGCCCAAAAAACAAAAAACAATCAAACAAACAAACAAAATCACCATCATTTCAAATAGATCCTTGTTGATCTATTTTGATCATTGATCTTTGTGTTTTGTAACAAATAATATGAAGTGTGGTGGTGGGCAGAATAGGATAGTAGGTGGGAGACTGGGGATACTGGTTAAGGGAAGCTCACAATGGTGGTGGGATTGGCATTAGAACCTTTAATGCCTAAAATGACTCTCTTATAAACAACTTGGTAAACCACTTATAAGACACTTGGTAAATCTAAAAAAAAATTAGAAAGAAAAAAAAATCCTACTTGTAAAATTGCCCCAATGCACCATATCTCCAACCTTAGGTGAAAGATCCTAAATCATGAAATAATCCAAACCAGGCTGAGAGTGGAACAATCTTCTATCTCATATCTCCCCTAAGCTGCCTGCCAGAACTGTTTTTATTTATTAAGTACAGAGACCACCCTCAGGTGCAGGAGGACATAGTAAGGACAGGAAGCTCAGGCTATCCTGAGCCTGTCCAGCCCAGATTTACATATAAGACAATCTTTGGTTTTGGGTATAACCAAGATACAAACAGAAATACAAAGAAACCAGGCATGATCTTTGTTTGAGAAAAGTAAGGTGTAACCTAACACCTACCTTTGTTGTTTTATTTAAGTCTATACATGTCTGAAACTTGATGTTTGCTTCTGTGTTCACTAAAGCCCTGTTCCTAACAGCCAGAATCAAGAAACATGAAGTGTTCAAAAACATCTGGCTGACTAGATAAAAATAAGTAGTCTGTATATGTCATGGAATAGTAGTGGGCTATAAGACAAGACAAAAGGATGCAGTTTGCTCCTATGTGGATCTGGAAAATCTCATGCTGGTGACTTGGACACTCAGACTTAAGCTCCAGGTACCTCTTCTGTGGGGGCCAAACCTGACTGCTCTAAAAGTCTGTGCAGAAAACATTTACCAGGCTAAGCTGGGCTCTGTTAGCAGGGCCTCTGCACACACACCCCTTAAGGCTTTCATCCTGCCCACCATGTCCTCTCCCACCCCCTGGATGGCCCCACAGGCCCTGCTGAAGAGTCTGTACCACTTGCCTGGCTCCAGAAACTGGGCACTTCCAGCTGTGGGTTGGAACTGGAAACACTCCTGATGCCACAGTCCTGGGCTTCAGGGTCAGCTCTGTCCCTTCTGGTGTCCTGGAGCAGGGACTATAGGATGTATAGGCAGGCGGGCCAAGGTCCTGCAAGGTTCAGTGGGGCTCCCAGATGGGGTCCCAGTTAGTGAGGACCCAGCATCTGGCTCTGGCGAGCCTGAAGTCTCTATAGGGTAAGAACACATTTCCCAGTGCCAGTGGGTATTTCTGACTCCCATTCTCCCCTCTTCACACCTTATCCCCAGCCTCTGGGGAACATGATATTGATGTGTTCAGAAACCACAGTTGTTGCTGGATCTGACCACATACCCATTATGCTCTGTCCTCTCTCTCCACACTATAGTCTGGAGATTTCTCAGAAGTGCCAATTCTTTTTCCACCTCTTCTCCCTTGCATCTGGGTTTCCTCTACTTAAAGATGCATCTAGAACCAATGGTATTTTTGCCTCACTCTGAGCCCTGTTGCACAAACTCCCACAACAGCAGATTCCATTTGATTTGTCTGTTTCTTTTCTGCCTAAAAACCTCTCAAAATGTCAGCTTTGTGTCCATCACAGAGTCAAAGCTCTATAACATTTGTTGCGTTGATGCAAGATGGGTTGGTGAATGGAGAAATGGATGGCTCTATTGATATGGGGAATAAGTAGATGATGGTGAATAAAATGGATGGATGGGGGCATGGGGGATGGATATATTGGGCCTGGTTAAATAAATAGATGAGTGTGTGCATGGGATATGGATGAATAAATGAATAAATGGACTTATTGATATTGAATGAATACATGGATGGGGGGTAGATGAGTGGATGGATGAATGAATGAATGAATGAACAGAAAGCTGCATGCAGTATAGATAAATAGATGCAAAGCTCATGATCAATTCCAACTCATGGAAAAGTGAGACATAATGAATGATCACTGTTGTTGATCACCAATCGTGTAGTTGCCAAGTTAAGGAAAGTGCTGCAGTAGGGCTGCAAAGCCCAGCTCCTGGCTTGAGACTGACTCAGCCTCCAGCTCTGTACTTACTAATAAACAGGCCCTTAGCTCAGGATCTAAGGACCTAGGAGTGTCTGTAGATAGAACTTAGGGGTGTTCCTAATGCCTAAATCAGACCAGATGGGATAATACTTTTAAGGTAAGTTCAGAGCTTTATTTTAACACAAGATGCTCCCACAGTGGCAGGGAGGACCCCAGGAGGGGAAGAAGTTTTCTAAGTCAACTGTGGAAGGGTCCAAAGCCTTTATTGGCCCCTTGTAAAGCCCAAACTATCCTTTTTTCTAAAAGTATCATCCCACCTAACTCAGCATAGATTTCAAGATTTCTCTGCAACACCCTTGGGAATCCAGGGAGAAAATCCAGAATTGGGAGGAAGGGAGGAGGGTTAGAAACTTATACAAGTGTGGGGGGAAAAAAACTATAGGGGCTACATGGAGGACCTTTCCTTCCTTGTTTCTTTTCTCCTCCCTCCCTTCCTCCAATCCTCCCTTCCTTCTTCCCTTCCTACCTTCCTTCCCTTTTCTCTTTCTCTTCATCCCATCCTCTCTTCCTTCCTTCCTTCATTTCGGGGTGGGGGGGTCCACACCCTGCAGCGCTCAGGGCTTACTCCTGGCTCTATGCTCAGAAATTGCTCCCACAGGCTAGGGGGACCATATGGGATGTTGGGATTTGGACCACTGTCCTTCTGCATGTAAGACAAATGCCTTACCTCCATGCTATCTCTCTGGCCCCTCCTTTCTTCATTTTATATCCTTTCTTATATCCTTCCTTTTTTCTTTTCTTCCTTCCCCTTTTCCTTCCTTCCTTTCATCCTTCACTCCCTTTCTTCCCTCCCTCCTTCCTTCATCTTATATCCTCCCTTCCTTTCCTCCCTCCCTTCGTTCCTTCTCTCCTATCCTTCCTTTCTTACTTCCTTCCCTCCCTTCCTCTTTCTTTCCTTTCCTTTGTTCCCTCCCTCCCTTTATTTCCTACCTCCCTTCCTTCCCTTTCTCCCTTCCTTCTCACCTTCCCTTCCTTCACTCCCTTCTCCCTCTTTCCTCCCTCCCTTCCACTCTCCTCCCCTCCCTCCCTTCCTGCTTTCCTCCCTTCCTGCCTTTCTCCCTTCCTGCCTTCTTCCATTTCTCCCTTCCTTTCCCTTTTCTCCCTCCCTCCCTTTCTCCCTCCCTCCCTCCCTTTTTCCCTCCCTCCCTCCCTCCCTTCCTCCCTTCCTCCCTCCTTCCTTCCTTCCTTCCTTCCTTCCTTCCTTCCTTCCTTCCTTCCTTCCTTCCTTCCTTCCTTCCTTCCTTCCTTCCTTCCTTCCTTCCTTCCTTCCTTCCTTCCTTCCTTCCTTCCTCTCTTTCAATTCTGGATGGGAGCAATGTTCTCCCAGTCAGCAAACCCCAGTAATGATTGTAGTACTTTGAACATTTGACAAATCTCATATGTGCCTGTATTATACTGGAGCTGTCATCTGGCTGCTTGGCCATGTCATACAGCAGACAATACTTTTATTCAGGATGGATGTCTTCTGAAATGGATGTCTCTGGATTCTAAAGCTTAATTAAATGACATCAGTTTTGTGAGAAAGTAATGGATGCGCTTCTCTTTTAGTGCATTAATAATACATGGAGCATGAGTAATCTATATCTAACAGTATCTAATAATGGCCATAATACCCAAGTAGTCCTGAGCATAAATTATACTGTATTTCTTCTACCACTGCTTGGTAATGCCAGCTTTGTTATTCAAAACTGAGTTTTTGTCCTCATTTGATAATGTTTATCATCTTGTTCCCCTCCCATCTATTCCATAGATGAGTGAGATTAGCTGCTATTTATTCTTCTTGTTTTGACTTATTTCACTAGACATGAAAATCTTCAGCCCCATCCATGCTACAATGAACTGCAAGGTCCTTATAGCTGCACAACAATCATTGTGTATAAATTTCACAATTTTTAAAATCACTTATTTGTTATTGGACATTTGGGCTGTCTCCATATCCTGATGATTAGACTAAGCATTGAAATGAACATAGGTATGCAAATATCTTATCAAATGGATGATTTTGTGTTCTTGGCATAAAGATCAAGACATGGATCAGTAGGTCATATAAAAGCTCTAGCCTTCATTTTTATTTACTTTTTATTATTTAAAGCAGTTTTATTTATTGATTGATTTTTGGGGGGCCACACCCAGTGATGCTCAGGGGTTACTTCTAGCTCTGTGCTCAGAAATTGCTCCTGGGGGACCATAGGGAATGCCAGGAATCAAACCAGGTTCTTCCTGGGTTGGCCACATGCAAGGCAAATGCTCTGCCACTGTGCTATCTTTCTGGCCCCCTAGCCTTTATTTTTTAAAGAAGTCTCTATATTGTTTTCTGTAGGGGAAATGAACCAGACAATAGTCCCACCAATAGAGAATGAGAATTCCTTTTTCATCACGCTCCCAACAATAATGGTTATCTTCTTTTTTTGTCATTCATCATTTTCCTGACTACAGGTGACAATAAGCTTTTTTTTTTCCAATGCTTATTAGCCATCATGTCCTTTTTAGAGAAGTGTCTGTTCATCTTTTCCCAATTTTTGATGGAGTTACTAGATTCTTTTGTTGTCAAACTTGGTGTTTATATATCTTGGATATCAGCTTTTCATCTAATGTATGATAGCAAATATTTTCTCCTATTCATAGGAGGAAAAATATATATTTATATATAAATATATAAATATAAATATATATAGTATTTTTGGGTCACACCCGGCAGTGCTCAGAGGTTACTCCTGGCTCTATGCTCAGAAATCACTCTGGCAGGCTCGGGGGACCATATGGGATGCCGGAATTCAAACCACTGTCCTTCTGCATGCAAGGCAAGTGCCTTACCTCCATGCTATCTCTCTGGCCCCAGGATATCTTTTTAATTTAGTCCAAGTTTCCTTTGCCATGCAAAACTTTTTTAAGTTGATGTAGTCCCATTTGTTTATTTTTGTTTTTGTTACTTTTGCCAATAGAACAAATCTTTTAAGATACATCTGAGGTCCATATGCTGGAGTTCTGCTTATGTTTTCTAAATGTATTTGATGGATTCTAATATAAAATTGAGGTAATTAATTCACTTTGAATTAACTTTTGAAAATGATTGAGATACAGATTTAATTTCTTTTCTTTTAGTTTCTGTACGTGCATGTCCAGTTTCTCCAATGCCATTTGTTGAAGAGACTTTCTTTACACCCAGTTCCTTTGTCAGAAATTAACAACCCATTTATTTGAGAGTTTATATCTAGTTACATCTGGGACCTCAGTTCTGTTCCAGTGGTCCAAGAGTCTGTTTTTATTCCATTACTACTTCATTTCAGTTACTATTGTTTTATAGTATTTTTTTTTCTTTTTCCACCCCTGTCCCATTTTATAGTATTTTAAAGCAGGAAATGCAATACCTACCATTTCCTTTTCACCAGAATTCTTTTTGTTTTTCAGGGACTTTATGATTCCACACAAATTCTAGTATTATTAGTTAAAAGTCTTAGATGAATGTCAAAAATATTTTGCTGTGAATTACATAGAATTCATATAATACTTTGGGTATTATGTTACTTTAAAAGTGTTAATTCTTTTAATCATCCAGCATGGAATATTACTCAATTTCCTGGTAGCTTTATCTGTTTCTTTCAATAGTGACTTGTAGTTTGTAATATCTAAGTCTTTCACCTGCTTTGTTAAGTTGATTTATAGGTACCTGCTATTTTAAACTTTTAAATGAAGGGTTTCTTTGAAATTTCTTTTTCTTAGAGTTCACTATTTGCATATAAAATTGCAGTAATTTTTGTGTACAGATTTTGTCTGTATTTGTTTATTCTTCCTAAGAGTCTTTTAGTACAGTTTTTAGTGTCTTTTGTATATATTATGGATTCTACAACTATATTACATCATCTGAAAGTCTAGCTTCTTTTATAATTTGAATTCCTTTAATTTTATTTTTTAATCTTACTGTTGTGGTAAAAACTCCCAAAAGTATAGTAAATAATAGTGGAGAGGTCGATATACTTTCCTGTTTTCAGGAGGAAGGCTTTTGCTCTCATTGAGTAGATGTTGGCTATGGGTTCGTTGTATACAGCCATTACTATCTTCAGATAGTTCCTTCTATGCCTATATGTGAAATGTTTTACAGCATGAATATATGTTCAAACTTATTAAAATGTTCTCATCATCTATTGATATTAACATGACTTTTATCTTTTGTGGATATGCTATATTACATTGGTTTGTATCTTTTGAACCATCCTTACATGTCTGGTTTGAATGTCACTTGATCATGGTCTATGATACTTTGGATATATTGTTGGATTTGGCTAGCAGAGATTTTCTTGAGGACCTTAGAATCCATGTTCATTAGGGATATCGTCCTGGAATTTTTCTTTTAAATAACCTCTCTCTCTGCTTTTGATAGTAGAACAATATTGTCTTATAAGAAGCTGTTAGGAAGGTTTTTCATTTATTTAATATTTTAAAAGAGCTTGAGGAATGTAGGTTATAAGTCTTTAAAAATTTGGTAGAACAAACTTGTGAGGCAATCTAGAACTGAACTTTTTTTGGTGGAAGATTTGGGGGGAAGGGTCAGAGGTTGAGATACAACTGGCAGTGCTTAGGACTTATTCCTGGCTCTGTGCTCAGGCCTTACTCCTGATTCTGTGCTCATAGCTCACTCTAGGTTATGCATATGGCACCATATGTGGTACCAGAGTTGGTCATGTAAGAGGCAAGTGCCTTATACCCAGTACTATCTTTCCAGTAATGCCTTGGGAAAATTTTAAATTATTGTTCCCATGTACTTACTCATTATTTGTCAATTTCCCCTTGATTTAGTCTCAGGGAGTTGTCTGATTTTTAAAATTCATTCATGTTTTTTCTCTAATTCTCCAGCTTAGTACCATAAAGTTAATCACAGTAACCTCTTAAGATCGTTTACACTTTTGAGTTGCATTAATTGGGTCATTGTAATATCTCAAAGCTTTCCTTTGAGATATTAATCCCACCTGGATGGTCAGACCCTCCCATATTTGGAATGGGGGAGCGATCTTGAATAAAGAATAAAAGTTTCTGGCTGGTGGGAGGTGAGAATGGAAGAGCATCAACAGACAAAGAGCCAGAAGAGACACAGCAAGAAATTGCTGCAAAGAAAACAGATAGCAGAGAGACTCATGATGGAGAAAAGCTGTGAGGAAATAAAAGCAAACTGACTCTGATGAGACTTTGACTGCTTGTGAATTATTTCTCTGCTGCTACTACCCTTCTTCAAACCCATTTGCCTGAGCGGTTAGAGACATGGTGCCTGGGAAGGACTCACCCAACACATGGACTTTATTCTTTATATTTTATTTAATCAACAGATCATTTTGGATCCAATTAATTTGTATTTTCTCTACCTCAGTTTTCCTTGTGAATCTAGCTAAAGGGTTTGTCAATTTTCTCATTCTTTTGAAAAAAATAGTTCTTGGTTCTTAAGTTATTTGAATTTTTCTTGATCATTGATTTCTGCTACACTTTTTATTATTTCCTTTATTATACTTACTTTAAGATTCATATGTTTGTTATTCTTTTAACTTTTCAAGTTGTGAGGTGAGGTTATTATTTGAATTATTTTTTTTTGTTTCCTGATGTAACCTCATATTGCTATGAACTTCCCGCCTTATTACTGCTTTTGCCATGTCTTATAAATTCTAACAATTTATTTTGAGGAAGATTTTTACTTCTTGGATTTATTCATTGATTCAGTATTGTTTAAAGGAATCTTGTATACATTCCAAAAGTTAAAGTTTTTCTTATTATTTTTTATATTTAATTTATGCTTTCATGGCACTGAGTTCTGAAAAGTAACTTGATATTATTTTTGTTTTTGTAATTTTATGAGCTCTTAAATTGTGCCCCAGAATGTGATCTATCCTGGAGAATGTCCCATGTACACTGAAGAAGAATGTGTAATTGGCTTTTGGAGAATGGAAAGTTCAGTATATTTCTATTAAGTCCAGTTCTTCCAATTTCTCATTTAGGGCTATTGTTTCCTAATGATGGTCTGTTTGGTTGATCTGTTCAATGATCAAAGTGAGATGTTACATTACTTATTATTAGAGAAATGCTAATCAAAACAACAATGATATATCATCTCACACCAATGTTGGGGTGAATGTGGGAGGGAAGGAAGACAAATTCACTTCTGGTGAGAATGTTGACTGGTTCTGTTTTGAGAAACAATACAAACACTTTTCAAAAAACTAAGAATTGAGCTTTCATATGACCCAACAATTCTATTTTTTGGCATCGACCCCAAGAATCAAAAAAAATCTATTCAAAAATGACATTTGAATCCCTATATTCATGGTAGCACTATTCATAATGGCCCAAATCTGGAAATAGTCCAAGTGTCCAAGATTGGATGACTGGATACAGAAACTGGCCCACAATGGAATACTATTTAGGTACAAGAAAAGATAAAAATCATGCAATTTGCTATTATGTGAGTAGACCTGAAAAGTATCATGCTGAGTGAAGTTGGCCAAAAAGAGAAAGATTAATTATAATGATCTTTCATATGGGGGATATAAAGAAACATGGTAGGGGAGTAATAGGTTCACAAAGAAACTGCAATCTGTTTTCCAGGAGGAATCTGACCACTTCAGGGGAAGGATGGGGACCATTGGGACAATGGTAGAGGGAAGTAGACAATATGGTGGATGGTGGGGTGTTAAAATTTCTATATATGAAAGTATGCCAGTAACAGTTTCATAAGTCATGGTACTTAAAATTAAAATTTGAAGAGAGGGGGCTAAAGTCTGCCACTTCTATTGTGTTACTGTCAATGTAACACTTTATCTTCAAGTATGCTAACTATAAAATGTATTGTCCCATCATTTGGTATGTGTAGATTGATGATTAAGTTCTCTCAAGTTATTTGTCCCTTAACCATGTAATATGCATTTGTATTTCTTATTGTTTTCTTTAGTTTGAGTGGTATTATTTTGATCCAAGTTTAGCTGTCTTGTTTTTTTTTTGTTTTTTTGTTTGTTTGTTTGTTTTTTCCAATTTACCATTAGCCTATGCAATTGCTTCTCAACTTTTCACTCTGAGTCTATGTTTATTATGAGAGTTTCAAGGTGTCTCTTGGAAACAGCAGAAAATTGGGGTTTTGTTTCTCAATCTATCCAGACACTCTGCGTCTTTCCATAGGACAGTTGGCATTTATAGAAATGATTGATATGAAGAATTTGTTGCCATTTAACAATGAGAATTTTTGCTGTTTCTTTCTATTTGATTTTTGCTTTGTTTATGATGACAATGAATGAAGTGGGTATCCCTAGCAGAGCTGCTTTAAATGCAATATATGCTTATATAAGGGAATTTTTATCATTCCTTCAAATCTGAATGAAACCTTGCATGGTACAGAATTTTTACTTGGAGGTCTCTATATTCATTACATTAAATAAATCCTGTTGTTCTTTTCTAACTTTAGAGTTTCAGGTGAGAGATCTAATGTGAATCTTTTTTCTCCCCTGTATCTAAGTCCTTGCTTTTTCTCTTAATGCCTTAAGAGTTTATCTTTGTCATTGGTTCCTTTCATTTTGATTACAGAATTGTATTGTTCTTTGAGGGGGTATTTTGTTTGGTACCCTTTGGACCTCCTGGATTAGTATATAAGTCTCTACTCTTCAACTAGGGAAGTTCTCAGTCTGTTATTTCTTCAACTAGTTATTCTCCCACTTTCCCTCTTTTCCCTTCTGAATTCCTAGGATTTCATGGTTATTCCTCTTGGTATTTTTAACTGTCTCTTCCCTTCTCTTCACTTCATTCCATCTCTCTTACATTGTCTTCTCTTTACCTATGGAGTTGTGTCTCCTATTTTCGAGGTCAATGGTTCTATTTTCAGTATTTTCCATTTTGCTTCTGTCATTGGCTGCTGTACTTTTTAGCACCTTCATTTTTTACTTGAATAAGTTCTTTCTCTTGAAGTTTATTGATTCTCTGTCTTCATCATCTTCTCAGATCATTTAACATAGAGAGGATGGTTGTTCTGAAATCATTGACAGTATAGAAAAACTAGGTATAGTTGATCTTCCTGGACTTTAGTTGCCATCCATCGATGCATCTAAATTTATTCATTTTTTATTGCTCCTGGTGCTCTGTGGGAGTGAAAGAATAAAGCGCTAATTTAACATTTTCCTACATTGACAGGGTTGTGTGCAGGCCCACTAATGTATCTCTGGGTCCAGATGGCTTAGGATCCCTACAAGAAACTGGGGAAGAGGACCTATGTGGTCTACCTACAGTTGGGGTAGGGTGCAACCCCATTAGCATCTCTGAATCTAGTAAGGCTTCTCTGCTCAGGCTAGAGGACAGGTTCCTCTTTTTGAAAGTCCTGACAGTTGACCATTTGTGTGATCCGACTCATCTCTTCCTATATCTGAGCCAAGGTCTAATTCTCCCAACCACCCCAAGACTGAGAGAACCCAGGCCGATGCAGCAGCCCCAATTTGGAAGCTGACAAATTGATGGAAAAGGGTTGTGACTTAGCCAATAGTGACATCCTTAGTCAGCAGCAGAGGAAGCCAAGAAACGACCCAACTGAGACTAATGATCCTCCCGAAGATGAAAGTACTGCTGGCCACAGATGCCTCTGCAAGTAGGGTGAAGATGGGGCTAAGACAAAATAGGAGGCAGCAACAGCCTTGTCCATAGCTGTAGAGGCAGTCTCTTCTTCCAAGAGGCTAGAGTAGGTGGTGGCTGGGTTGGAGAGAGACATTAGACCTTAGAAAGAGTATGAGTTAGGTGGGACTGAGCATCTGCTCAGCTCATTAAATTCCTCCTCTTGTTTAGTAGCCAGCAATTAACTCTCCCCCTTAAGACTCAGAGAATTTGAGGAGTCAGAGAGAAAACACCTCTAAGAACCCAGATGAAGTAATCTGTCCAATCAAAGTGAGGCCACAATAAACAAGCTCCTCCTCTAACACTGAGCTCCTATCAGCTTGCTGGTTTCTACTCATCTGTGAGAGTGACCTGCCAGGACAAGAGGGACGTGAAACAGAGAAAAGGATATTATACAATGCACACATTCTGTATCCTGAGAGTGCTAAGAGAATAAAAAAATATTTACATAGGATTTTATCTTCACAAGTATCCTGCCAAGATATAATGGGTAGAAACGTGCGCCCTCTAGAGGCGGAGGTGATAGCAAGCTATTGCAGCAGAGCCAGGTTCAATCAATGCCCAGCATCCCAAATGGCCCCCCCGAGTAACCCCAGGAGTCATTTCTGAGTGAAGACGCAGAAATCGCTGAGCATGGTCCAAAAAACAAAAACAAAACAAAACAAAAATACACACATAAACCAAAAACCAGAAAAAAAAATGTTTGTCCTCTGGTCCTGGTGAATGTGACTCATGTTTCTCTCATTGTTTTAAGAGTGGGGGGCAAAGGTGTTTAGAGTGCCCAGAAATAAGGACATTACAGGATCATGAACCTTCAGCAGAAGGTGGAAGACAAGGTAATCTCCCAGAAAATGGGTATAAAGGCAACGAAGCTAAAAAATAAACTAGAAAAAACAATCTGAAATTGGAAAGGAAAGGTTCACTGTCCAAATAATCAGAAGGAAGGAAGAACCAGAAAGAGATGTGGAAACTGAGGAAAGACTGAGGGCCTAGTGTCCAGCTGGGGATAAGGTCACATCTAGATCCAACATATCTTGATAAAGTTCTAGGATGTAGGGACCACAGAAATGTGGAGAGAGAAAAAAAAATTCAAATGTTCGGTATTCTAGCAGTGATAGGGGAAGCCAGAAGCTGAGGAAGAAATGCCTTCCAGACCGTGAAGAAGATTCCTAGCATGGAAACACATAGCTATTGGACTATTAGTTAAGTTTGTTTATTCGTTAGACTCAAATGATTTTTCCTCCTAGTGTGGCCAGTCCCAAAGATGGCCCCCAATGCCCCTTGTTTCCTGGATTCCACTCCCAGGATATATAGTCAACCCTACACATCGCCATGGATGGCGATCTGAAATCCAATTAGAACTGAAATCCAGGATGTGTGTCTTTAAAAGTTAAGTCATGGGGCCGGAGTAGTAGCACAGCATAGGGCTTTTGCTTTGCACGCAGCTGTCTCAGGACAGATGTGGGTTTGAGTCCTGGCATCCCATACAGTCCCCCGAGTCAGGCGTGATTTCTGAGCTTGAAGTCAGGAGTAATCCCTGAGTGCCCCTGGGTGTGGCCCCAAAACCAAAATACCAAAAAAGAAAAATGGGAAATGTCATGGGTTCTGCCTTATTCTTCCTTAGACCACTCAACTTGGAAAAGGCCCGTTCCCAGTTCAGGACACTGGAGCAGCTCTGAGGAGAGGACCTGAGAGGATTTCTCAGGCCCCGTCAGCAGCCATGGGAGGGCGCCATCTTGGCCTTGGCTCTTCGCAGAGGGAGGCCTTCTAGACTCACACCTCAGGCTGACAGCTTCACTGCGGCCTCATGAAAGACTCTGACCCAGAGCCACGCATCTCTCCTGAAATGCAGGAAACATGTGAGGTAATGTGGCTTTAATGTGCCAAGTTCTGAGGTAATGTATGAGAGTGTTTATGTGTGTCCCTTATCTGTAGTCATCCCTTAGCTTCAGCAGATATATTCTAAGACACCCCCCCCCACAAGCTGGCACCTAAAATAATGAATTATGTAAAACTATAGTTTTCATCTTTACTGTGTTTTTATCTCTACTTATGTAACTGTGTGTTCATAAATTTTAATGGATAAACTTTACAAATTAAAGTACTTTCACTTTACAAAGATTAATTAGCAAACGAGGGGCTGTAAAAAATTCACAAGAACAATAGGTAATGAACCAATTAAAACCCTCTAGGCCCTAGGGTGATAAGAGTTAAGTGAATGTGTTCTCTTCCATACATCTTCTGGTTCCTAATATTTTCAGGCAGTGTTTTAATGTGAGACCAGAAGTCATGGTAAGCAAAATTGCAGACCCTGCCGCTTACTGTTTATAGACATGGGGATGTGCTCAAGGACTTGGTCAGAGCTGATATTTCCACATTCTGTGAGGACTTGGCTATTGCATATATGGAGATGCATAACTTTATTATCATTGATGTTATTTTTGTATTTATTATGAGTAATTGTCTCACACACTGTGGAGTGGAGGTAGGCAAGTTCCATGATTTGAGGGGTGAGTCGGGAAGCCAGTGGACTCAAATCCAAAGATGGGTTGTTTCCACTATGACTCTGAAGGCAGGAGGAAGGGAAATGTTCACTTGCTTGTCCAATGTCACTAGTTATCTCAGTGCTCTACCTTTGTTTCTATACAAGCCCCTATCTCCTTAGTCTTTTGAATCTTCTTCATCTTCTAAGGCTGTTTGGACATTGAAGTTTGCAGGTTTGATAGGGGAGAGACTCCAAATTGTAGAGGGAAGGTAGGGAGCTCTCACTGCAGAGGAATCATCCTTAACTACAGAAGGTAGATTTTGAGCCACACCCGGTGGTGCTCAGGGGTTACTCCTGGCTCTGTGCTCAGAAATCACTCCTGGTAGACACGGGGTCCATATGGGATGCCTGGATTTGAACCACCATCAGTCCTGGGTCAGCCACTTGCAAGGCAAAAGCCCTGCAGCTATGCTATCTCTTCTGCCTCACCTCTGACAAATTTGAATATTTCTTTCCCTCAGAATGATTTTGGTCCTAAGGAATCACCACATTCCCAGCCCACAAGTTAAAATGGAAACACATGTGTGTCTCCAGCAACCTGCTGAGATGCAAGATTGCATGGTCAATCAGCAGTCTGTCCACATCATTTGTACTGACCCCAAGTCTTCCCATTCCTGGAGGTTCCTCAGGACACAAGTTTGGTCCTCAAGCTTTGCTCTCTATCTGCAAGATAGAAAGAGATGAGCAAAAGATCTGAAGAAAAACAGATCCAAAAACAGCCTTGATTTACACTCTATTCTGTATATAACAGAAGCAGAAAAGGAAACACCAAGAGGTTAAATAACATGCTCAAGAGAACACAGAGAACCTGATTTATCCTCTCCTCTCGTACCCTCCACTCCCCTTTCCTTCCCTCTTCTCTTCTCTCTTCTTTTTTTCCTTTTATCTTTTTTTTTTTATTCATACCAAGAGGTGTTCAGGGTTTATTCCTGGCTCTGTGCTCAAGGATCACTCAGCAGATCTTGGGTGCCTGGAATCTAACGTGGTTAGCCTCATGCGAAGCAAGTACCCTACCCATCGTACTATCACTCTGGTCCCTCATCTAATCATCTTTGGGAGGTCTCCTGCTGAATGAAGCAATAGCCTACCTCTGACTTGCCTTGGCTGGTGTGTGTGAAATTAATTGATCACAGCCAGTTACAGATTTCTCTGTTGCTCCCCCACTCCCATCTCCTACCTGCCTATGCTTTAACAATAACTATCTTGCATCTCTTTACCTGGGAAGGAACAAGGGAAGCAATTACTTTGCGATATGCAAAATACCCTCCTCTGGAGCCCCCTGACCACAGGATTAATGCTGCTTCTTTTATAACAAGACCCTACAATCCCTGCCTTCCTTGTGTCCAATGATCCCATGAGTCCCAAGGAGGCCCTATTGAAATTCAACTATGAACGGGACACAACACTGAGATGATGCAAGAAAATATCCCTTAATATTTCTCTTCGGAGCTGCAAAAGGAAATGTTTCTGAGTGAGATTTGCCAAAGACCTACTTTGCCATTTGCCTTAAAATACACCAAAGTTGAAAGATGAAAGTGGGGTGTGTCCTGAGTATGACCATTCTGGGGGTCATGGATTGTGGTGACAGGTGTCTCGTACGTAATTGTTGTGTCTGTTTTCCAATGTTTGAAGATTTTATGATATGGATAAAAAATACATTTTAAAATAATTCTCAGAATCTCCTCCCAGGGCAGCTGCCTGAGGTTCTGTGGAGTTAGTTGATGGAAACAGAGTTGCTTAAAATAGCCCAGAGATTGATTTGGCATCTATACACAAGACCTTTGCTCATTTATCATCGACACCCGCATTTACTGTTTGTTCTCTGACTGTCCTGTGTGGGCCTGGGTTTCTAGGGGAAACAGGACTGGTTCCCCATGCCCAGCTGACAACAGACTCCTCCAACTTCATATCCTGACCTCGGGAAGAAGCAACATTCCCTGCTTGCCCCACTGTGGACCTCAGTTTCCCCAGTGGAATTCAGTTCTGATGATTCTCACAATGACTTCCTGTGAGTGTTTTTCCAAAGATCTCATGAAATTCTGGAATTTAAAAAGTACCCTTTTTTGAGAGGCACACCCAGCAATGCTCAGGGGTTACTTCTGGCTTTCACTCAGAAATCACTCATAGTGATGCCCAGGGAACCATATGGTAGGTATGCCAGGGAATTGAATCAGGGTCGGCCTCATGCAAAACAAGTGCTCTACCTGCTGTACTATCTCTTTGGCCTGAAAAAGTACCTTTTTTTTTTTTTTACAAGCCCTTGTTTACTGATTCAAACACATACTCATTCTATTCAAGCTGTTTAAAAAAAAGATAATGAAAAGCAAATAGAAACTATTAAGAATGCCAACTCCTCAACATCTAACTACTTTACAGATTTTGCTAGGACCATGCACAGTGTTTCTTAGTTAATTTACAACGGCAGGTAGGCAAACATTAGGTACAATTTTCTTTATTTACTTTTGGGGCCCACACAGGTGGCGCTCAGGGGGTACTCCTGACTCTGTGCTCAGAAATCACTCCTGGCAGGCTCAGGGGATCACATGGGATGCCAAGAATAGAGCCTGGGTCAGCTGCATGCAAGGCAAACATCCTATCTGCTGTGCTATTGTTCCAGCCCCAATTTTATTGTTCCATCAATGAGAGAAAAACTGGCATCTCACCGCACATTCTTCAAGATGTTTTTTATGTTAGAGCCATTGCAATAGTGCTATTTTGTGACCATCACACTTGATTTTATTGAACCAGTTCCCTTGGAGTCCAAGTTGTTGCCCTAACAAAGTGCTCCAGACAGAATGGCAGAAGCTCAGGGAAGGGTATTTACAGTGTTCTCCAAGTCTACATCAAGTCCTTCTTGGGAGGAATCAGAGAGAAGCTGTTCAGACTCCTAGAGATTGCTGGTCAACTTCGGCATCTTGGTGATCTTGTCTCTGTCTCTTTTGTCCCATGCCATTTTCACATCTTCATGCAATTCTGTTCGTCTGATCCTTTTCATGCATCATTAAAAAAAACCCACAGGGACAGCTGAGTAGAGAAACAGGACTTTGTTGGGAAGAAGAAAAATTTAAGTTGAAGAGTGAAGCTGCCTATAGAGACAACCTTCCAAAGGAGGAAGTGAACCAAGTAGAGTTAAGTTAGCTTAATGGTTCATATACATTTAAGAGTTTTCTAAGAAACAGTGTGCATATTTATGGGGACAATGTTGGATACGGGGATCAGTCCCCCTCACTCAAGCGGCGTCTCGAGCGTTTCAAGGAGAGTCGGAAGCCATGCAAATTTGCAAAGGGTGATTTATTTTTCTGGTGCCAGGGTGGCATCAGGGTCAGTGCTCAGGGATGAACCCCAGAGCAAAGACCCCGAACCATTACTGAATCAGTGTTTTTATAGAGCACTTTTCCAAAGGGACAGCACATGTCACGGAAGTAGTATTCCGTTTGTTACATATTACTTAGGAATACAGCACAACTCAGTTAAGAGAAAGAGATATTTTGCAAACAAAGAGACCATCGTTAAAGCCTAACAGACCACCACTAAAAGTTACACAGAGACAATTGCAAAAACTTAACAGACCACCACTAAAAGTTACATTTTTATCCTACTGAAAAATATTAAACTTAAGGTCACATTTCTTTACCTTAAAGGCTGGAGGTGGGGGTGGCCGCCTTACTCCACCTTACTAAAAGTTTTGCAAGCAAAGATAACAGAAAGCATGAGCAAATTGGGTGTATACTGCCCTCCTTGAGTAGAGTCAGATTCTTATCTCCTTCAGCCAATGCTAGCCTGTGGCTCTGAAGGTCAAGAAACAGGACACCTTGTAAGTTTAGGGAAACTTCAAACTTAAACTATACGTATTTATGAAAAGCAAAAACTTCTTGTCCCTTTCAACATGAATTGTTAAGGTATGTACAATGAACCTCTATCGCATGCACAGGAAGTGATAGAGGAATGACTTCCGGGTTATGTGTGTTTTCATGGTGTAGAGGAAGTCTAAGGTTATTGGTCAAGCCAAGCTCAAGAAGGGTGGGCTCCTGCTGATCAGTGCCATCCAGCCAAGAGTATGTGGTTTATGCATTTCTGTTCTTCTGTACTCAAAGCTAAAGAATTGTCTCTGTTGGAGGAGTTGTCACATTCTTCAAGCTACAAGCATCTAACCAGTGATTTTTTTTTCTTCTTTAATCCTAGGGAGTCCATCTAGTTTTGAAGAAGGGAAGGGAGGTCAGGGTTGTACAAAGTCTTGATCACTTGCTTATACTTGTAAGCACATAGTCTTATTAGACTAAGGGTCTTCACTGCTCAACATGGATTCATGGATTCATCTTAAGTTGCTACCTGTAATCTACATTTATGACTCTGATTCCAAATATTCTTCAGTTTAAGAACTTAAAACTTCCACATATACTTTTGGGAGATACCAATCAAGCTCAAACACAATGATGGGATTTTCAGGGGTTGTTTAATTGGTTATTAATTTTTACTTTTTTGTTATTAATAATATCACAAAGTTTGTGTGGGTTTATGGAAGGGTTTATACCAAGCTGTGCCCACAGATCGATCACTTCTGGTGGTGGTTGGGGGACTATATGGGTGCCAGGTATAGAACCAGTGTTGGCTGCATGAAAGGCAAATGCCCTGCTACCCATGCACTATCTTTCCAGTCCCACTTCATAACTGTTTTCTTTTAAAAATTTTTGTAGGAATAAAACGTCTAGGCTAAAGACTATACATCTATCAGAATTAAATCTTGCAAAGAGAAAGAAAAATTCTAGTGTCTTTCAAACACTGAGGATTTAATATAGGGAATTAATGAAGCCAGACATTGGAAAGATGGAGATCCAAAGATGCTGAGATAATCCAGAGATTAGTATCTGCAGGAAACAGCCGCTGTCCCCAGGACTTGGAAAACAAAAGAACAAAGACTATTAGAACGCAGGAGGGTGGACAAAAACCACCTGGCCCTCTGGCCTCCCAAGCCTCATGCTTGGATTCTTAAGGATGCCTATGGTGGGGACATAAGGTCAGTGCTTGGTGGTCTGCAGGGAGCACCACCAGTGGTGCTCTGATTTCACAGTGGAGGGTCCCCAGTTTACCTGTGAGGAGCACTGGGTACCTAACTACTATACTAGCAGATGATCTGATGAAATATGAGCCACAGCTCAGAGCCCCAACTTTCTTCTCCCCTGACTTCCCATTGGCTAATAGAAGCCAAGTAGCTAGCAGATTTCTATCCCAGCCCTTAAAGTGGGAGAAGAGTGGAGATGAACAACATTGCTACCCCCAAAAAGTCACCTACTCAGTGTCTTCCAGAACATTTGTACCAATGGCATATGCCATCAGGCTCTGGAAACATCTAGGTCCCAGAGGTCCATACCTTTGACTATGGCCATTTAAATCTTTGTTCTTATGAATGCAAAATATAGTACTTCATCTATTTTTACATTTCTTTGGTTTTCAGTGATGCTGAAAATGTTTCTTATCTATCAGGTCATCACATTTATGACTTGTGAATTGTTGAACTATAAAGTTCAAGCAACTAAAATGTCAGATTTCATGTCCTTTCACTATCTTTACTACATTGTTTGCCTTTTTCTTATCAATCTCTCACACTCTGTTCTGCATTAAGGATATTAAAGCTTGCACTACAATACATGCTGCAAATAATATTTTCTCATCCTGCCTTGACATTTAGTTTTATTTATGGTGTTTTTTGATGTCAGGCTTTATGGGCTATGTGTAGTCAAATCTATTAATCCTTTCTTTTATGCTTTTTGTCTTTTGGTCTCATGCTTAGAAAGTTCTTCCTCCGGCCAAGGTGATGTCATTTTTTTCTGTTTTTTTTTTTCTTCTGTATGCTTTCTACTTTTGATTTTTATTATTTCATTAAAAAGGAAGTGCTCTTTGCATTGCAATCTTTAAATGAAACTTATTTTGGAATGTTATAAAGTTAGAAATAATTGGATAATCTGTTTCCTCTTAAACTTGAATGCCTTCTCTGTGTCTTGTTCAATCCATACACACATATATTTCTATTAGGGTAGGAATAGATAGGTTGATAGATTGACCTGTGGCTATTTCTGGACTAGCTCATTTATTCCACTTGTCTATCTGTTAATTACATTTTATTTCCTTCTCCATGAATGTCCTGGGTATAAGCAGTGTGGAGGATGGTACCTGGCACTTGAGAAAGTGCCCAGGAAACTCACGTTGAGTGATGAAGTAAACTGTCTCAGTGCCGAACCGATTTTGATTTTGTTATAATTTTTGAAATTCAGACTCATTGGGTATAATTGACAGGCAGTCAGTTGTGGCCTTTTTCATGCTTTTTCGTGTCCAAGCTGATCAATTTCATGAACATGTACAGTCTGGGAATTGCTATCACAATTATGATATAGAATAATTTTATTGCCTCAAAAACAAACAACAACAAACCCTCTCAAATGGCTTCAATTGATTTATTCCTTTGAAATGGTGATTTAATGCCCTGGAGTTTCTGGTGGGGACTGTGTGAGTTCTCAGGCCAGTAGTGCTCTCAAAAACGACTTGGTTCCAAACTGTCTGTACTCATCCATCTGTAGAACTGGGACCTTCTACCCACAAACAGCATCTCCCAGTGGCCCTCTCCCCTGCCCATCAGCAGCATTGTTATATTTTTCATTTATAGCAATTCAACTGTTAGAGAATTTTCCTGAGAGGCACCACATTGTCTTGTCCGAAGTCCACAAGGTCCCCTCGGTGGTCACCCGAGTCACACGTTCTTCCATTTTCAGACAACTCTCTCCTGAACTATTTATGCCTTTCAAATGAGCATTCTTGCAGGTGTTCACGAAAAGACCTTGTAGGTCTCAATGTGTTTTTATAGCTCCATCACTTCATCTTTTCTAGAATGTTCATCCGTTTCTATCAAAGGTAACCTTGGAGGGTGGCTTCTCTCACTCAGGATGATGCATATGAGATCAAAGTATTGGCCAGTCATTCTTTTTCCTAATTTTTAAAATTTTCTGCCATTGTCTGGTTGTATCACAGTTTGTTCATCCAGTTTCCAGCTGAAAAGAAAATGGGTCTTTCCTAGTTTTAATTACTGACTACTGGAAAAATTACAAGAGCACATATGTGTATGTTTGGTGCTGGAAATAGAACTTCAGGCCTCATACATGCAAAGCAAATGCTCCACTGCAGAGCCACATTCACAGTCCACTTTCCATGCATTTGTATAGTGAGGACAACCAGAAGGTGATCAAATGCCTACCTGTGGGGCAGAATCAGAGAATGAGGTATTGCCGTCAAATGTGGCAATAATTCACCTCCAGAGAATGATTCGCCTTCCAGCAGGATAGAGCAGTGAGGACAGATCAAGAGCAGGAGTGAGGATAGAAATTGGCAGAACCACCAGCTCTGGCTGATTATTACAGGTAGAGCAGGCTCAGGGGGCTGTAAGGACTCTGGAGACAGATGCTCTGGGGGTGCTCCCTCTATCTTACCTTTCTCCCAGGTGTTTGGGACAGCCTTGTACTTCAGGGAGCCCTGGCCTTCATGCCTGAAAAATGGGGTCCTTCCTTGTGGGAGGAGGTTAATACAGCTGTAGCCAAGAGTAGGTCCTTAGTCATTGCTGCTAAATCTGAGACCAGCTTGGGGACAGAAGCTGGGTCTCGACTAGAAGGCCACATCTGATCTCACTGGCCACATGTGAAGAGACACTGCTGCCTCCCACAGGGCT